>NC_056750.1:178547732-178647732 GCF_019279795.1 Protopterus annectens | reverse complement strand
GCTTAGTGGAAACAGACGAAACAAGAAGGATTGGGTAACGTCCATGTTGTTAACCTTTACTTTAGACAGTAAAGAAATTAAAAACATAGTGTCCAACAACTGGAAAATATTAGTTTCAAATAGTGATCTTCAGATGGTAGTAGGAGAAGCCCCCATGTTTGTTAACACAAGAGGAAGGAATTTCAAAGAAATGTTAGAAAGTGGACAAAGAAAAAAGCCTCAAGGCAACATAGGTACTTTTAAATGTAAAAGTTGCAATTTTTGTAAATACATTTCAGAGGGAGCAGATTTTAATGTTGCAACTCGGAGCAAGATGTGGCACGTTCCAGGCATTTTTAATGGTATACATGGCAAAATGCTCCACTTGTTCTTCATTCTATATTGGGAAAACCAATAGGCAACTTAAAAACAGAATGTATGAACACTATTATGCCATCAAAAAGAAAAATTTAGATAATGCTCTTTACAAGCCTACTTTAAACTGTGTGAGTAGCACTTTCTTTTTACAGTTATAGATCATGTTGCATTGGGCTTTAATGGCGACATAGATAGGGAGCTAGATTTTAAAGAGTTTAAATGGCAGGTTTTATTAGATGCATGCAGGGCACCAGGGCTTAACAATGGTGTCAACTATAAAGCTGTGTTGAAAAGAAAAGCTTATTACAACAAATGTAAATAGTTTATATGTTTGTTAGAAATGTATGCTTTATTTAAAATGCATTTTTATTTAAACACATTTTAAACAGTTTTTACATTAAGTTTAAGTAAAATGAGATTTGATTGGAGTGATGTGTATTGATGATGGTATAAAAATTACACAGTTTTTTAACACTTTGTTCTGATGACGGCATAATTCTTGGGCTGAAAGCACTGAACCAGTGGATTCAAATTCATTTTGTGTGCTATAGTGCTCCATCATCACTTGTGGTTTTCTTTTTATTTTATTTATTATTTTTTTTTACAATTAAAATAAGTGTGACTTCCTTACTGCTACAAAGCAAACCACTCACAGACTGAAAGAAGCATGCTGCAGCAAATTAATCATTTTAGTTCAAATTCCACAGCAAGCGATTCATCTCCAGTCTCAAAAAAAATTCAGTCCATAGAACCTAATTTGAAAAGCAAGTCAAGGCTCTGAAAAAATATCAGAGCTAAGTCTACAATAGCCCTCTGAATGCTGATAATAAATCCTAGTGACACACAGTCCCAATATGGTGAAAGACAATGGAACAGTAACTTTCCTTGAAGTCCCTAGCAGAATACAATCCAAATATGTTATTAAACGTCATGTCAGAATGCTGAGGAAAATACTGATTTAATTGCCATGGAGATAAGCCAATTCAAATTCAAGAAAACTCAGTGGAAAGATAATACCCTAAGTGGGGGCATGCAAAACACAGAGTAGATGGGGAAACAAAACAACAGTACTGCCCACCACAGTGTTAGTAGTGCACCAGGTAGCACAGTCACCTTTGGTACAGAAGGCTGTAAATTATATTTCCCACCAGGTAGACTGATTACTAATAGTACAGTGTAGCATGCAGGGGTGTTGCACTCCTGCATGTGCTACCTTTTAGATAAAACATTAAACCAAGGCCCCATGTCTTTCAGTTAGTGGATGTGAAATGGGTGGGATTGAGGGCTAGTTTAATAGCTAATGTGTTAACCTGCCAAACACAAAGGATAGGGTTTGATTCTCACCTTTGTAAGGAACATTGATTAGGTTCAAAATGCCTCCCAGCAAGCTTAGTACTTACCTATGAATATGAACCTATTCAACTTTACTTTGAGCTAAGAAATGACCTGTTATACAGAAAACTAAAAATTGGAAAGAGACACTAAGCCAGTTATAAATTCCATAATGCTTGTTATGAAATTAGTGTACAATCAAATTTTCGGTAGTCATTCAGGACTGGACCTAAAAGAAGCTAGAGTATTGGCTAGAATTTGTTAGCCTGGTATTATGAGGGAAACAGAGAACTTTGGGCAGCCCACCCTTGAGTAATAAAGGACAGTACCAAACCCAGGTTTTAAGACTCCTCGGGTACATTTGCCCATTATAGTGATTCCTTTTGAATGCATTGTAATTGACATTGTGAGCCATTATGAAATCAAATAATGGTCATCAGTATATCCTGGTAATTACAGATTATACATCAAAATTTCAATGAGATGATATCCTTGTGAAAAGGTTGAGAAAAATCCATACGCTTCAGACTTCCAGCCTTCAGAAAAAAATTATAGTGATAAATCAGTTTTTTAAGCAACCTGAATTTTGTATGTATATAAGGGCAGTATCTATTTCTGATTATGAGCTTTTGTTTGTGACTAATTGATGAGAGTTTGAGAGGTATGGAGGTTAAAATTGGTTGCTGTATTACGATAACCTCTGAAAATATACATTCCTACGTAGCAGTTACTTATGTATTTATTCATTTATTTGATTGGAATCTAATATCTGAGCTGTACAATCACTGTCTGGGGGGGTTCAGGGTTGCAACAGGTTACACTCTGTGGTTCTGATAATAATTTGAAATACATGCAGATATTATTTATGCATTTATTCATTCATTCATCTCAATCAGATATATGAAATGTACATAATCATAAAAGTCTACTGTAACTGGTGTGCACATCTGTGAGTGTGTGTGTATGTGTGTGTGTGTGTGTGTGTGTGTGTGTGTGTGTGTGTGTGTGTGTGTGTGTGTCTGTATTCATGTATGCATGCATGGGTATATGATTGCGTGTGTGTGTGTGTGTGTGTGTGTGTGTGTGTGTGTGTGTGTGTGTGTGTGTGTGTGCGTGAGCATGTGTGTATATGCAGGATAGGTTGCAATGGTTTACACAATGTATGATTCTGAGAGCAATAAGCTAAAATACATATGGCAGTTATGTATGTATTTATTAATTAATTCATTTGATCCCACTCAGACATCTGAATTATACATAGCCATGCAATTTTCTGTAACTAGTGGGCACTTTTTTATGTATGTGTGTTATAAACCATATTATTGTGGTCAATTGTTATTTTTTTTTTTGTTATTTTTATTGCAATCTGATATCTGAGTTGGCATACACAGTGAATATATTTGGCTTTAATTGCTGGCTACAGGGGCTGTCTTCAGATGACAGGGACTGGTGCTTCTTTCATTTTCTTAAGTTAAATAGGTATTATCCAATGTAACTACTGTCTGTTTATTTTACTGTGGAGCTTTTCTCCCCGGGCCTCCGCTGAAAATGGACCCATGTCCAGTCGGACACTCCCGGTCAACAAATTTAAATAAATAAATAAAATAAAATAATAAAATAATTATGATTTTTTTCAGGACTAATGTGCATTTGTGCAAAACAAGTTGGAATATTTTACTGTGGCTATAGTTTTTGTGAAGCAATAATAAAATCCATTATAGTGGCCATGATTTCTTTTCACAATTACACATCTGAGGTGTATGCCAACAAACTGGCTATATTTGCTGGGTACTGAGCTGTAGATGATGCTTACTGATGCTGATATTGTTTTCAAGTTAAACATTCATTATTTTAGCTTTTTAGGACTAATATCTATTTATTTAAAGCAAGTTTCAATACGTCATTAATGCTAGTGTTAGTGTAAAACAAAGCAGAAATCCATTAACATGACCATTATTTTCCAACATAATCAAACAGTTGTTATAAATGTTTGGAACAGTGTTGCTTTCTATGGATGACAATGTCTGACCTGCTGTCATTTGTTTATGTTAAATAGTTATTCTCACTTTGCAAGACTCATGTATATGTATTTAAAACAAATTAAAATAGTATACTGCAGCTGTTGCTTGTGTGAAACAAAGATGAAATATAATACTGTAGCCACTATGCTTTTTATCAGACATCTGAGGTGTGCAGAGTCAACAATTTTGTCATTAATTGCTAGTTATAAGGTCTACTGGTTAATACAAGTGACTGAACTTGCTGTCACTTGAACTTGTTGTATTTAAATAATGTGATTGCGAGCTCCTTTTACTCTGAAGAAGCCATTAGTTTTGATGGTGAAAGTGCTTAGTATTTTGGAGCCTTTTAGCTCTTCATTAAAACGTCTTAGTGCAGTCCGTGAATTTTGTGTTTTTATTTGTTTATTTCAGTGGTTACCCTGTTGGGTTCAGTGTTTTTTACAGATATACTAAATATATTCTAATGTTGCATTTACTTTGACAGGTTTCGATTTCATATGTACCAGTGTTTGCATGCAATGATATTTGCAGTTAATGAAATCAACAAAAGCCCATACCTTCTATCAAATGTCACTGTTGGATTTGGGATTTATGATTCCTGTGGGTTGGCTGCAAGAGCTATTCAGGGCACAATGCAGCTACTCACCGGTTTAAATCTACAGGTACCAAATTACTGCTGTGCAAAGAAGCCAATTGCTGCCATAATAGGGGATGCTGCATCAAGGATTTCCATTCCTGTAGCCCAGTTAGTGGGACTTTATGGACAGCCTCAGGTAAGTAATCAGGAAAAACCCATAAAAGTTTTGAGTTGGGTCAATGAAACATTTGCATTTTGATTATTTTTCTTGCATTCTTAGAAACAGCACAGGGATTTTGAATATGTTTGATGTACCATTTCAAATGTGAGTAAAAGCAAAGCAGATGAATGAATTTGTCTGTAAAAGCAAATCATGTATATGTTAGGTTTACTTCTAAGTATCAACCTTTATTATTACATGAATGTAAAACTGTTAAACCATGTAAGCATCAGTAAGTGTTAAAAGCAAAAACAAGGAAAGTTGTGATTTCCTGATGAAGCTTTTGAATGAGACAGAAACATACCCATTCTGTCTAACTTGCCAGTTATATTGTTTGACATTATTTTTGTAGAAACCCAACCTTGTTTGAATATATAGCCTTTTTGAAACTCTCTGGTGTTGTTAGTTGCTTAATCATCTTTCATGCTGACCATATTATTTTACTCAGGTTATTTTGTTAGATTTTTGGATTGTTTATATACAACTAAGCAGAAAAAACATATAAAAATTACTTGCTAGTTTGTTGCTGCAGCCCTGCACCCTCTCATGTGTTGAATGTCTCTAAAGCCATCTGCAGTGTCAAGATAGTATAATGCACCAAAATAAAGCTTCTTAAAAGTTTAATAATTCTCAGCCACCAGTTTTGTCCCATTTGATTACTTATGTCATTCATTACAGAGCAGATTATACATCTTAAATGTTACATATCAAAAGGGTATGTTTACAATAAGCAAATGAACCACAACTATTGAGAATGATCGTTAAGTTCAAAAAGCCTATTTTAATTCCATTCTGAGGTGTTGTACCTCTTCAAACTCTTCTGTGAACCCCTTATTCAACTCAATCTGGCCCCTTCTGTTGACCCCATAATTTGCTTTTGCACTTTTTCTGAACCCCTTCCTTCACTCACTATGGCAGCTTCTCTAAACCTTGCACTGAAACGTTTGCTGTGTTCACTTAATGGATATTGAATATTACTCTTTTAAAGTGCTGTGCTTTAGAAATTTATTCTAGACTGCCCTCTGACAGTCAGGATTGTACACTAAATGGATGTATTGTTTTTTGTAAATCTTCTTTTATTTGTAGTACTTTTTCCTACTCAGTGCCATCAAACAAGACTATACTTGAATGTTGTTCATTCTTACATTCGTATTGGTCAGTGGTCTGAGATGACTTTGCAGCAGCCTCACATATATATTTCAAAGTATTTACCATCCTTGCACCTCTCCAGTGGCACCTTAAAAAGTTCTACTTTGTGATTCATGAACAATCATGTAAGGTTCTCACAAAGCCTACACAATGTTAAAGTTTTAAATCAAAAAGCAGCAGTGCTAATCACTTATGCATACCGATCACCACACTAACACGAGTACAAGAATGTTTTCATGGTCAGCGAAAATCTGCTGAGCAGCATAAGCACATACTGTAAACAAACAAGCTTGCCTGTGGACAAACCTGTTAGGTGCGCTGCCATGGAGAGCATGAAAAGCTACAATAAGGCAAATAATGCAAGCTGTACTAGGCAGGGAAAGTGCACCAAGTATAATGTGCACATAATTCAAGCATAAAAATTCAGAAATAATTAAGAGGGTAGGGCAAACAGCAAGGGAAACTATAATAGATGGGTTACCAGATAAGTAAAATGTACTGAGGACAATGTGTAAAGAAACCAAAGAGATGTATACAGAAATATGTAAAAGGGGATATTAAATATTCAAATTATAGTAAGACAATTCATGTAAAACTGCATATGTCCTAAAAAACAATTTTGTAATAGTAAACTTTTACAATATGTATGTCATAATAATTAATGCTGGTCAAACGTCCTGAGCAAAAATAGATACATAAAAGCACACATGATATTATAGGATGTGACAATTACACAAATTAAGATTGTAACAAAGGGAAATATTCCAAAATGGTGGACAGCCTATAAGCACACTGACAGTGCAGCTCCTGCATTCCTATACTATAATCTGACTTCAAACCAGCGCATCGCTTGGGAAAACTATACCAAACATCAATGGATTAAAGCAGAAATATGAGTACTTACTTGTTTCATCTTTATTTTACAAAAATTCTCTCATTCTGAAGCAAAAAAAATTACTTGTTGGAAACAGAGCCCTGAACTGCATGGTGTGGATTCTTCAAGACCAATAGGCCTAATAAGAGGAAAGTAAGAAGAAAAACAACTTTCCTAACAAGACTTATCATTTAAAATTCTGCACTACTACTAGGAATCTAACTATACAAGATTAATGGACAATCAGCCAAATCGGATGGAAACTGCAATCACAAAAACAAACTGTCTGCAATTATTACTCCTGAGAAAGAAACCACTGCGAAAAGGCAAAAAATTAACAAGCAACAACAAGAAGCTGGTAAAATGTCTCAAAGATTAAAACAGGAACAACCTTTAACACAGGAGGATCTAAAAACTGCTTTACAACCTTTACTAACAGAAGTGCAAGGTTTCTCTCATAAGCTAACTACATTTGGCTCTAATCTGGACCAAATTGTGCTTAGGCTAGAACAAAATGAAGCTAAAGTTATGGACAATGAGCTAAAAATAAATGAACTGCAACAAAAAGCACAAACCAATGACACCATAATTAAAGAATTACAGCAAAAAATGCTAGACTTGGAAGCTAGAAATCAGAGAAATAATTTTATCATAAGAGGTATTCAAGAGAGCTTTGATAATCCACAACTTATTCCAATAATAAAAGAAATACTAAGCTCTCTTCTGACTAATAAAGATCTCCTAGATAAGATAGTGATTGAAAGAGCCCACAGAACTATAAAGCGTACACAAACAAGTGATCTTCCAAGACAAATCTATATCAGACTGCTTAATTCAGCACATATTCAACAGATACTGTCAGCTTATAAAGTTAAAAAGAATGTTACATGGAGAGCACATAAAATTACGATTACTCAAGATCTTCCTTTAGAAATTAAACAAAATTGACAGAAACACAGTAAATACTGCAATTACCTCATTGAAAATAAGATTTGTTTCCAAAAGAAATATCCTGCAACTTTAATATTTTATTACAAAGAAGAAAAAATATCCCTGGAAACACCTGACCAGGCAAAATCCACCTTTCTGCTTCTCTTCAAAGTAAATCCTGCTTGAGACAACTCTTTTCATATCTTTTGATCCAAAAACATTTGGAAAGCAAAACAAGTGCTACAACTCCAAAGAACTACAGGACACAAGAATATACCACTCGTATGGGAAACTTCAAGCAAAAGGATGTGGAATGTATTCTAAATAACTCTGCTTACCTGCTGGTAAAGAAAACATATTTGCTACACTGTAATACTTAAGGTACTGTCTTTTAATAACTGCCTTCTACATTTAAAGGCTGGAAGACTACCTAACACTGACTGCATAGAGAAATGACTTTAAAGTGCATTTACAGCTTACAAAAAAAGGTGTGTTAAACTACATTTAAAAATAGGATATAACCTTTGATATAATAGTTTAAGTAGTGTAAATACTAGACATTAGTAGTTTCAGTTAAAATGTATAATCATTATTCTACTGGCATAATCATTGAGTTGCTTTTAAGTGTGTCTATGAGTAAGGTACAAAAACATTTCTCCTTTTTTTCTCTCTGTTTGTTCAGTAGATGGCACTGGTTAATTATTAATACGAGTTCACAATGATGTGCTGGTATGGCTTTTGCCAGTGCAGTGTTAAATGAAGTTTCCAATACATTTTAAAGAACCACAGTTAGTTGTTAGCAAAAATAATGCAAATGTTGTTGAACTTTAAAGTGCTGCCTTCTTTAAATGTTTACAATGTATAATCATTATTCTTCTGGCATAACCATTGAGTTACTTTTAAATGTGTCTATGAGCAAGGTACAAAACATTTCTCTTTTTTTTTCTCTCTGTTTGTTCAGTAGATGGCACTGGCTAATTATTAATATATGAGTTCACAATGATGTGCTTATATGGCTTTTGCCAGTGCAGGGTTAAATTAAGTTTTCAATACATTTTAAAGAACCACAGTTAGTTGCTGTTAGCAAGAATAAGGCAAATGTTGTTGAATTTCAAAGTGCTGCCTTCTTTAAATGTTTAAAATGTATAATCATTATTCTACTGGCATAATCATTGAGTTACTTTTAAATGTGTCTATGAGCAAGGTAGAAAAACATTTTTCTCTTTTTTTTCTCCTGTTTGTCCAGTAGATGGCACTGGTTAATTAATAATATATGAGTTCACAATGATCTACTTGTATGGCTTGTGCGTGCAGAATTAAACAAAGTTTCCAATACATTTTAAAGAACCACAGTTAGTTGCTGTTAGCAAGAATAATGCAAATGTTGTTGAATTTTAAAGTGCTGCCTTCTTTAAATGTTCATATATTGTACTTGTTTTTTGAAAATATTGTTTTGTAAACTATTTAATAACTCTTGAAATGTTAAGAATTATAATATGTTGCTGTTACTTACAAAACTTTTTATAAAAGCTACTTTTCTCTTTCTCTCTATATAATATCTAAGGGTACAATTAACATACTGTTTTAAGAAGTCTGAAAATGAATATGCAATACATAAATAACAAAAGGAGCGGGATGGGCACAGTCTGTTAGCTGATGACTGTTCGCATTTGGAACAGTATGGATATTATTGACATCCCTCTGATAAATATTTACTCCTTGTTGCTAAAAATAATAGTTTATTTTAGTTTCTTAACTCATGCACATTTACTAATACAGAGGGATGTGTGGTTAGGCACCTATTTAGAGTTTAGGAGTATAAAAGTCACAACATTTATTCTTAAGATAAATACACTAACAGACAAAGTTTATAACTGTATTTTTGAGTATCAACTAATGAGAAACTTCAACAATATTAATAAAAAATGATAACTATAGACTCTTGGAATGTTAAAGAGATGGTAGATAAAAATAAAATAAATTTAATCATGCACCTCACATACCAAACTAAGGCTGATATAACTTTCTTGCAAGAAACTCACTTAGATGACAAACTTTGTATTAGGGAAAGGAAAAGAAAATGGGTTAAAACAATAGTTGCTGCAAATTATAGTTCTTTGTCCAGGGGAGTGGCCATTTTAGTAAATAAATCCTTCCAAGGAGAGATTACTTCCAATGAAGCTGACTCAAAGGGAAGATGGGTATTACTTACTACTGAATATCATACTTTGAACAACCCATTACTCTTTCTTAATATATATAGCCCCTGCTCAAATCAACAGCTCTTCATTTATGAAATCTTTAATATATTAACCAAATACCCAAATCATCTGTTTATTGTAGGTGGGGACTGAAATGCTTTACTAAATCTAGATAAGGATAGATCGCATAATAAAAACATACAGTCACAATCTACCACTACAGCACTTGAAGAATTACAAAATACATTTGAACTAGTTGACCCTTATGTTAAATTTCAATATGATAAAACAATATCAAGATTCACTTTCTTTTCAGCCACTCATAAAACTTGGTCCAGGATAGATGCTTTTTCTAATTTCCCTTGCTTTCCTTTCTAACAAATTAAATTATGCTGTATCACCTAGAACTCTTTCAGACCATTCCCAAATTAGACTTTTAATAAACTTTCAAGACCATAAACAAATATTTCCTATCTCAATACCTGGACATTAAATCCTAAAATTATACAAAACCAAGAAGCAACACAAGAAATTCAGAATGTCCTAGCCCAACTCCAAAATTATTTTATATCCACTCAAATTCCATATGACATACAATTGGTGGCTACCAAGGCGGTCATCGGGGGTATTATTATTCAAAAATCTGCATGAAAAAAATATAACAATCTTAAGAATGAACTGGAGTATCAAATAAACACTGCTGAATTAGAACTTCAGGAAAAATATTCTAAAGAACTTGAGGAAAAATAATTGATTAATTACACAAACACTATTTAGAAAATATCTCCTTCTTAGAATTAAGGTCAATATATCGATATTCAGAATGGGCTCAAACACCATCAATATTCCTAGCTAGACTAATTAACATAATAAGTGGACCTCCTAGGATCAAAGAAATAAAATATGAAGGACGGGTGAAATATAAAGACTAAGATATAGTGGATGCTTTGGAAGATATTTATAACAAATTATACAATATACCCTTATCATCATCTACAGACAGATTTAAGGATTTTATACATATTATACACTTCCCACAAATTACAGAAGATCAAAGGAAACTCTTAAAATCACTGTTACAATTAAAAGAGATAAAAGCTGCATAAACAAAATAAAACTAGGTAAATCCCCTGGGCCTGATGGATACACATCTGATTTTTATAAGCTATTCATGGAACCTATCTCCAAAGTTTTATTAAAAGTTTTCAACTATATAATAAAATATGGTATAACAGACAAATACTTAAATAACTTCAAGACTGTGTTGATTCCTAAACTGCATTCTGACCCAACAGATCCAGCAAATTATAGTCCAATAGCCCTCATAAACATTGATCTTAAGATACTAGCCTATGTTATAGCAAATAGACTTAAGAATATACTCCCCTCTATTATTTCCCAACAACAAATGGGCTTTATGACAAACAAACAAGTGACAACACCCTCCTCTTAGATATCATTGTAAGACTACTTAATAGTGATAAATGTCCCAGATATGCCCTTACAGTAGATGCAACCAAAGCTTTTGATAGAGTAAACTTATACTTTCTCTTTAATATACTGCCTTTATGTGGTTTTCCTCAAGAATTCATTAAATGATCCAGGTTCTGTATCAGAAAGCTTCTACCACTATACAGGTAAACAAATGTATAACTAACCCTATACTCTTATCCAATGGTACAAGGCAAGAATGTCCTCTTTCACCATACCTGTTTAATCTTTATCTAGAACCCCTCCTTCTGTTTATTTCACAAAAAAACTTTCATCATATTCCCAGAATCCACAATACAAATCTTATATACTCGGCCTTTGCCGATGACTTAAATATATACTTCCAACTCCCCACTACTGACCTCCCAAAAATACTTAAAGCTATTGATGAGTTCACACCAGTTTCAAACTATAGCTAAATTTAAACAAGTCACACATATTTCTCCTCAATCCTATAGGTCATAAAGAATTGTACTTTCCCATGACTGAGATCAAAATAAACTATCAGATAAAATATCTAGGAATACTATTTACATCAGACTTCAAAGATATTATAAACAATAACCTAAGTACATGGACTAGTATTCAAAATGATATTGATAGATGGAAGAACATCAATATGTCTCTAATGTCAAAAGCTAGTGTTGTCAAGATGAATTTTCTACCAAGAATACTCTTTCAATTAAATGCTACTTTTTCAAATATTCCCCAAAACTTCTTCCTTGCTATGGAAAAAGCTATATCAAGATTCTTATGGTATCCCAAATCTATCAGAATTAAATATGGAAAACTTGTACTCGCCAAAGATAAGGGGGGATTGGGGTTGCCTGATTTTAAGCTTTCCTATAGTATAATTACTGTCTACAGACTAATACAAATAATAAACTATGACTCATATATAAATACTTGGTCACCCCAGTGGACCGAAATCTGGTATGAACAGTTGAAATCCCTTGGCTATAATATCAAATCCCTATCATTCTTGAATTTAAACCAGACTAGCATATACACATAGAATCTACACCCACTAATTAAAAACATGATTCTTACAACACAGAAACTATTTAAATCATTGAAATTAGCTGACGCTTTTGTCCTTACACAACTGTTACACCTAAATCCTAATCTACTAATAAATAATAAACCTGTAAATCTAACAAACTACCCCTTGATAAAAGACTACACAATATGGAATATATACCAATGTAAAGACACTAACACGGGGCATATGAGACTTGAGCTCAAACATCCTAAGAAATATAGTATTATCCTTAACCAACTTCACCATCTTATAAATGCTAAATTCTCACAAATACACACTAACTTACAGAACATAAATTTAGTTAAATTAATACTTGAAAATCTTGCGATTAAAGGGAAAACAATTTCTAGGACTTATAAAATTGTAACGAGCGCAAAACATCAGAAGTCTTTATTATTTTCAAACTACTGGCAAACAAAAACTCAATCACTGACTGAAGAAAATAAGAAACTAGCCATTGAAAACACAATCAAATTCAAAGAAGCTGTTATATACACAAATCATGGTAAATAACAATCTGTATTATACCTTATCTAAACTAAATAAATTCAGTCCTAACTTTTCGCCTATATGTCCCCATTGTCCGGATCAAACAGCTGATATTTTGCATGTCATGTGGAACTATACTAAGATACACAACTTATGGTGTTCCTTGAGAGTAAGATTAGAGAAGATGGGATATGAAAAATCAGCCCTTACATGGGAGACAGCTATATTGCACATTAACATCAATCAACTTCCAAAAATATTAAAACATGTCTTTATTACAATGTGTGCCCTTATTAAATTCTTTATTACAAAGAATTGGAAATTTATGTCACCAATTACATGGGAAAATTTTAGCAATCTTGCTATCAAATATATCTCATCTCACAAATTAGTTTATTCAAAAAAAAAAAAAAAAAAACGCTATTACCAAAAATATTGGGGTTACTTACTAGATATAATTCTTGACAAATAAAATTTGCCCACAAATTGACATGGAAAGCTAACCTTTTAATAAGAAATGAATGTAGTATAAACAGTTTTCTTGCATCTTCCCCCTTCTCTTAGTATATGTGTATCTAGATATTTTCCCTAACCATACAATAAATGGTTGAATTTCTATCTTTACTTTCTATATAGACTATCCCCATTCCACTATCCCTTATGAGACCAAATGAACATAAGAATTCTCATACTCTACTTGACGATGTAGCGGCTTCTAGTGTGTATATATATATATATATATATATATATATATATATATATATATATATATATATATGGGAACACTACTATATCTCGAACTTTTGAAATCTCGAATTTCAAAAGTTCGAGACCATGTAGCTAAAACCGGACATTACCGGAAGACCAGAAGCACAAAATTCAAAATCCCGATGGTAAGGGATTTTGAGTTAGCGCTTCTGGTGTTGTGGTTCAGGTAAGTATGTGTGTGTAAGTGTGTTCGTGAGGGGCTTTAGTGTGTGTGTGTGTGTGTGTGTGTGTGTGTGTGTGTGTGTGTGTGTGTGTGTGTGTGTGTGTGCGTGTATGAGGGGCTATAGTGTGTGGGTGTGAGTTTGCCTTGTGTGTATGTCTGCGATCTCGGAGTTGGAATATTAAAGTCGGGGGGGTGTGGGGGGCACAGTGTAGGGTGGTTTGTTTGGTTATTGGGGGAGGCTGTGTATGTGTTTGTGTGTGTGCTGTATGTATGTAGTACTTTCGTGATTTTGACTTTTGCGCTTTTATCATGTTGGTAATGTGGGGTTTAGGGATTCTGGTCTCGGTATTGTGGGCTTCGGGATTGTGTAGATTCGGTATTAAGTAGTGATTCCATATATATATATATATATATATATATATATATATATATATATATATATATATATATATATATATATATATATATATATATATATATATATATATAATTTTCTCGAAACAAGATTATTGTCTGCTTTCTTTAGATATGTATTTGTATTGTTTATTTGTGTTTTTGAGTTATTGCATTGTTGTTATTATTTGGAAAAAAAGAAAATTGAAATAAAGAGATTTTGGGGAAAAAAAAGATTGTGACAAAGGGGATTACATGACATATGAGTGTCATTGAAGTGTAGAGTTGAGATGACAGTTCATACACATTTTGTCAATATAACATTTTGGTAACTAGGAATGGCTTCAAAGCCATAATCAAACTCATCCCATCAATATTACCACTGGCCTGTGCATTAACTGCATACACCACAGAAACAGACCTAACACATACACGAGGATGATCACCTTTGAAGGGGATTTTGCACTTCAGTATTCTAGTGGTTATGCATCCCATATGTAGGTGTGTGTGGTTTTACAAATGTTGAAACAGAGTATGACATATGCAATACCCTTGTGTAAAGCACACCTGCCTTACACAGTTATTGTGCAGACAGATAAGAAGCAAACACCACACTATGATGTGGTGTATCGACAGAGCTGTGTATTGTTGGCATCTGCCAGCCACAGGAGGTAGCAATGGGTATTGAGACAAACAAATTAAATTAATCTGTGAATTAAGAAAGGATCCCTGAGAATGAATGTCATATCATCATGTCAGACTGTTGGCAATCAAATGAGAGTTCTCATGTGTGCACAGTTAAGATCAGTCCTATATCAGTGTTCTGTGGTCAGGAAAACAATTCTCTGTATGTTTGTACACATACCACCCAAGAACTGCAGCACACTTGTATACACACAGTACTCAATGCATTTACCACAGTAGCACTCTCACCATGACATTGGCAGAACAAATGGCTACTGCCATGAAATCCAAGGATATGTTCACATGTGTTCATGCAACATATCAAGGCATAAGACTAATGTGATGTAATGATTGTTGTGTGAGGTCAGTACATTCACACAAAATGAATCCCTATGATAGAAATGAGCATCAGGTTGTACACTCCCATCTAACAATATGGCTATTAATCACATGCACCACAATAAAACTGTTATTACAGCTGTTGAACTCCACCTATGTGAAGTCATTCATCAGCTGTACTTTACTTGACCATAATTTATATGTGCTAAGATGGATGGGGGAGGCCTCTGCCACTCTACGCATACAGGGTATAATTGTGGGAGATACATTTCCTGCAGAGCAGTTAAGAAAACAAATTCTTACAGTCACTTAATGTTAGTGTGGAACACTTGCATTAGAACTGAAGAAATCAACACCATAGTAGAATCAATAAATATGCCATGTTATAAGTGCATCACCAGTTGTCATATGTGTGGTTATGTGAAAGCATTACATCATGTGTATGAATCAAGGAATATGTGTCCCTGTTATTACTTCGACATAGTCTTGCTGTATGTCAGACAACATTGTCTGATACTAGGTGTATGCAAACACACTTGTATCCCCCTGCTGTTGTCACTATGACAGTAGAACAGAAATTATGCTCAATGGGGATATAATCCTGTATCGGAGCACATGCCTTACTTAGGAAACAACATACATTACAATGTCTCATGTCTTCAGTCCTGAAGAGGTGTCTCACAACAAGTGATATGGAAATAATCTATTCAAATGATGGCATCAGTCTTCAATGAAGTCTTTCCAAAGGAATGGTTGAATAAACTCTTTTAGCAGGAAACAACATCTACACATAAGCACAGCACATGTGGGTGACAACACTGTTAACATTTGCTGCAAGCAATGCCATTGGGATTTGAACTATATAGCTAACATCACAGGCTAATGAGGTGTTACTGAAACCTGACTACAAGTACATATATATTTGACAACTGTGACACATTTTAATGGATGACATCACCATTGTGTGTTACATTCACATTTTTGGTAAAAAGTGGTCACACAGCACAAACACACGCGCACACACACACACACACACACACACACACACACACACACACACACACACACACACACACACACACTTGTGAAACACAGAATGAACACTGAAGCATTCATGGATCTTCAGTTCATGCTGATGGTATGTAAACCTTAATGAATGGTACTGATTGTAGCAATGGTATGTGCTCAGTTATGAGCAATGTGCGCTGTCAACTCAAAGTAATACTTAATGTTCCAATGCAGCAGGGATAAAAAGTAATGAATTATGTGCACTGAGGCTGTATGTGGTTGTATATCATTTGCAAGTGTCAGTGCTGTAGTGCAGACCCAGCTGTCCAGAATGAAGTGAGAATGAAGTGGTCAGTTAACCATATTTTGGCAGTGTCAGCACATGAGTGATTATACTTTGATGTATTGAACTTGGACTGTGAATTACCAGTGTTTAGTCGTGTTCAGTGATGCTCCTTGCCAAGCTTTGCACAGTAAGAGTCATTGTATTATACCTTTGTATGTTAGGGCCAAAGCTCAATTCATAAAGGTTGGGTTGTGGTTTTCTTCCTCATTTGTGCTATGATAGGCTGCAAGCAAACCCAGTTCTCTGTTAAAGGAAAAAGACAAAAACGTTAATATGGTTTGACTACTATAGCGCCAACAAGTTTAGCGGCAATGTGTGGCTGTCAGCACTCTGGACAATACTTAGTTCAGAAGTTCTACCTGCCAACCTAGCTTTTGCTGTAACACAAGGTGGAAACTCACTGACTTAAATGAAAAAGTACAGTTGAAGCAGGGCTGGGCTTCAGTATACAGATAATTTTACAAAGGGTGTCAGAATGTGATTATTATTATAATACATTTTTATCAAGAATACATAGGAATAACTATCATAAATATGTTGCCTTGCCAAATTTGCATCAGTAGTAGCTACTCAAATAATCTTTTATAACTACTTCACACAAGACACACCAAGTGATATCACAAGTTAATTGGGTGTACAATGCAGTGCACAACAAAAACACAACACATTTGGGAATAACACTTGAAATGCCATTTAGCATCACATACTACAGTTGATCATTGCCAGACATTGGGCAAATACTGAGGACTACAACTTTTAAAACAGAAGGGGCTTAGATAGATACATAGGCAACACATTTGCATGGAACGTACTTACAAAGACAGGCAATAAGAGTTTCACCTACTACTGATTTGAAATGTTGTCAAGATGAAAAATAAATTTTGCAAACTTGATTATTAACTCAGCACCCCATCAAGGGGTCATACTTCACACTTGTCAAAGTCACACCTTTGAAAGGGCAGCAAGAACCTGTTCAGCCAATGGAAGATGCAGGTATTGTTCTTCAGCAAAGTAATGGCTATCTGAGACTGTCATAACATGACATTTATATCTATCAGCCTAATGACTAGTCAACAGTACAAAGGGGTGAGATAGAAAGGATGAAGATGGAGACACATATAGAGACACATATGAAAGGGTGGTGTTATGGGTTCATTAAGGCATTTATAAAGCCTCCAATTTTTTTTGCTTACGCCACCCCTTATATGAAAAATACTGTGCCCATAGTTTGTTGTGCCTCTGTCCAGCAGTGACACAGAATCATTGGTCTGATAAGTGAAGAGTACAGGGGAACAATGACCTCACTAGATCTGGATGTGAATCCCTTCATGATCAGGTGGGCAATGTAGAATTATGGGTAATTAATGTGCATCTCTGTGGTGTGTTCTCAGTATTACTCAAGTCATGCCCTGTATCAGTAACTGATGGCTCTGGGGATCAAGAAACAAAACCTGGTGAAGGCATGGCTAGAATAAGGGTGCTTTACCAAACCTTTCTTATGGTCATGGATGTGTCAGCAAATGCTTAACTGGATAAAAGGTAAGATATGTGCCATGAAACATATCATAGAAGTATGACTTCACAGTAAGAAAAACTGTAATATACATTTGGAACTGAACCATTGAGGTCATGGTCAAAAATGAATCTTCAGACAATTGACTTATGTCAATACTGTACAGAGGATGTTGCATTGGTTACATCCGATAGTCAATGACCTGTTACAGTATCTGCTGCTAATGATTTCCTTTATTCTGCCTTTATGCTGTATTCTGGTAACACAACATGTTATTCACCTTTGCATGAGGATAACCAGACTACTGCAGGTGACAGCAACAACTGACCAGGTTTTGTCCAACAGCCATTCACCATCATTTGGCACTGGTGTTCAATGTCAAAGTCTGCACAGATGTTGAGAGAAAAAAGTGAAGGCTTTTTTACGGGCCATTTCTGGCTATTTGTATTTTGTGTGATTCTATTTGTTGACCAGATTAAATGTGTGAAAAGGGGTTGGCAGGAAAGGTGGTGAAATGGGGGTGGGGCAAGCAGAGGGGATGACACAAGGGAGAGAAATAGAGGAATCTGCAGGAAGGCACTGGGAGACAACCACAGCTATCCACTTTTTCACAACTTAAATGTAGAAGTGTAGCCACAATTTGTTGAATTTGGACTGTCATCACATCAAGGGTAGATGACAACTACAGAATACTGTCGCACAACTAATTGTACCAAATTAAGTGTGTCAAGAAGATATACTATTGTAAATGTATTATCACAACTCCCACTTCACAAGTTGGTACTAATGGTTTAGTGGTGAGGTTAGCTACAGGCTCTTGTGTTACTACAGGGGTAGCTTATATTGCTGTTTGCCAGGTCTGCCAGGATTTCTATGTGGGTAAAACTGAGAGAAGGTTTAGAAGAAGGATCTGTGAGTACCTTCATAGTATTAACAAACAGGATGAAAGCAACACACTATATCGACATATTAAAACAAGCCCTGACCGCACTATTTTGTTTGGTATTTTGGAAGTGGTTGGCAAGGATTTTACGGGGGGTGACTCAAAAAACAGGTTAGACAGGGCTGAAATGAGGTGGCAACTAAGGTTGAACTCCATAGTTGCCCCAGGTATTAATGATAATATTTCAATTAAACCAGAACTAAAACTCAGGGCAACAAGATTATAAAATTAGGCTGCTTTAAAAATGTCTTTCTTGTTCCTGTTCTTGCTTTTACACAAATTAGCTTTGGTACAAAAAGTTATATGCTTAGATTTATTTATCTATTTTCTAAGCTAATTGCTTTTTATTTCTTAGAGTGGATATAAATGTTGCTGTATGATTTTAACAATAGGAAGGGTTAATTGGGGAAGTGTTCTTATATAAGGATGTATGACTGGATATACACACACACAGTTCTGATGAAGTCTTGATTGACAAAAGTACTTCACTGTAGTTCTTTTTGGAAGTTTCCTTGGATGTATTTTAGTGTTGATTCCATTCGACCTGTGGAATTAAAATACTATCACTACACTCGTGAGTCTGGCTTTTGTCTACAGCTGGAGTGGTAACTGTTTTCTTATACATATATATATATATATATATATATATATATATATATATATATATATATATATATATATATATATATATATATATAAGGCATTTAATGAATTCTAGACATCTTTATGTATTACTATTTCTACATCTAAAAAACATCAGGATGTGTGCCTTAGAAGAGAGAAGAGTCGAACAGAGATTGTGTTGGGAGGAATGATCAGTCTGATTGATTCTGAGATATTTCTTAAGGGGAAGATAGGCAGAACATTATTCTCTTAGCCTTGTGTCATTTGCATTGTGATGCTTATTAGCCTCCTTTCCACTGCCTTCCCTTTTTCCAGGGACATCAGAATTACCATATAAAAGGCCATATGCAGATGGTAAGCTCAATCATTCTTTGATTAGTAATAACCATTACTTAGATGTAAGTCTGAGGAGAAAGTAAAAAGTATTGTATTCCTTTAACATCTGAAATTCTGCTTAAAATGGCCCACAAGGGCAATTAGCCTAGTACTAATCTATGCACCTACGAGTGTTTTATGAGTATGATCGCATAGGGTGGACTTGTTTATAGATAAGAGGATGTAGGTATGACAATGTCTTGGAGTGTGTCTGTGTGTTTATATGCAAAGGGGTGTCTTTATTAATACAGTTCATGGGCCAATAGGGAGAACAGTAGCTGATCAAGTCTGACAGACCAGTGTTTGATTCAGAGAAATGGTAATGAGATGCAAATGAAGTCTTTCTCATTGCAGCTATACCTACCTCTGAGTCACATTTTTTTAACTGACATGTTAGTTGACCAATTCATACTGGGCAGTTACTGTCAGCAGTAAGGATTTAGTGACTCCTAGAGGCTGTCCTTCCATGGCACACAGAAACCTTTTAAGTCACAGTCATTTATAAACTTCTTCACTAATGGAAAAATCTGAAATGTTATGTCACAGAAATGACAGAATGACTCTCTGCCCAGATGTATTAAATCTTTAACATCATATACAATGTAAACCAAAGGAGTTACAATTGTATCCCAAATCACCAAATCATATACTTTGTCTATTAGCTGCCCACTTTTAGTTTTTATCTGGATAACTGGCCACTTTTCTCTGATGGTAAGCATAGGTCTTTCTACTGACTTTGCATCTGTAACCCACATGCATTCTCTTCTGTTGGTGTCCTCCAATCATTATCTCCTTGTTATACTGCGTACTTCTTCTGCTACTACCATCTCTTTTTGTTCCAGTTCATTCATTTTCCAAAAAAGTCAAAGATTCAGCTCCAGGAAGAGCATGTGCAGTAACCACACAACAATTGATTTAAACAAAAGGTAAAATACACCACACATAAGATTTTACATTTCAATTATTCTTCAGGTGTTTAAAGAGAATGCACTAAAGCACAATAACAAATTATTGTTTAGCTGCTACCGTGTTGTCCTTGGAGATGAATTTACATTTCTGGGAGGACTTTTCATTGTTCTGGCACAGGACTGATTTGCTGGAGCAAGAGATACTTGGAAAAGCATTCCTGCTCCATCTCCTCATTTGGTAAAAGAGTTCAAGGAACATGCAGGATGAAGAAACAAAGTTTTCTGTGAGTGATGTCAGATTGCTGAAAAGCAGCCAAACAACTTTCACTTTTAGTTCTTTGACTTTACTTAAATAATTTCCACCTTCTTCCAGTATTTTTCATTTATGAGCATTGCCCTGAGGTAACACAGCTTTTCTGTGAAGTCTCTGGTTAGTTATGCCTGGGCATTATCATTATCATTATGGTGAGTAATGTGCCCCCCCAAAAATACCCCTGAGTGACAAAGTTATGATGAATAACTCTATACCAGGATATCATTGGGAAGTAGGACTAAATTGAATAATGCTGTCACCCAGGCTACTGCTGAATGATAGCATTATATGATGACTCTAGCTTTCACAACATGTTTTCTTCCATGTACACAAGAGTAGCAGTATTATGAGTTAGTAACTGTTCCATCATGCTCTCCTCTGGGCGGCAACATTACATGATAAGTCAGTAACTTTTCCATCATGTTTTCTTCCATGTATTCTTAGGATGTAGTATTATATGATGAGTTACTAAGTATCCCATCATTCTTTCTTCCACTTATTCTTGGGCAGCAGCATTATATAATGAATAAGTGACTCCCAGTTATGCTGCCCTCCACAAATCTGTGGGTGTCAGCGTCACCTGATGACTTAGTAACTTCCCCTCATTCTGTCCTGCACATATACTGGGGTAGCAACATTGTGAGTTAGTTACTGTCCTATCATGCTTACCTTAACCAGTCCAAGGGAGACAGCATTATATGATGAGTTAGTAACTGTCTACTAGACTGTGCTCCACATATACCACAGGTTCATAGGTTCATAGGTTCATAGGTGTATACTAGGCTAATGACCACAAGGGCCTTTTTAAGCCTTGCCATGCATCCCAAATCTTTGACAAGTTCTAATACCCTTGATAAGTGTAAGCATGGGCCTGGGAGATGGACCCTTTACAGGTTGTCTGTGTCCTTTAGAGACATAGGTGCCAAACCGGGGATGCATTTTTGGTTTCTCATCCAATTGTCCAAGTTGCAGTTGAATTGGGTTAGGGAGAAACTCTACTTCACATGGATGAGAAGCCTGTTCCATAGATGGGGTAGTCTCTGGGATTCATACCTATCTCTCTAGTAAGTCCTATTTATATCACATGCAAGGGTGAAGTCTTTAGAATGGGTAATTCCAGTGCTGTTTGTTTTGTGGATATGCTGGAGGTCCATCAGAGTGGGACCTGAAAATGCTCTGTATGCTAGGCATAGATCTCTCCGCAAAAGCCTGTAGGAGACAGAATACAGGGATTGGGCCTTGAGGTGGTCTGTATAGGACATTATACTTACACCCTGTATTCTTTTAGTGAGGAACCTCTGTGGACATTCCAGCTGTTGGATATGCCTGGTACATACCAAAGGGGGCACTGTACTCTATGACAGATCTGACAAATGCCAAATACAGTGGAACAATGACTTCCTTGACTTAGATTCCATACCTTTGTTTATAAGTTGCACAACATAGAATGATTTCCTCACCACTCTAGACACATGATGATCAAAGGCTAGATTATTAACTATGTGTGTCCCTAAGTCGCTAACTACTGGGTCAAATCTAAGGGGTGTATTGTTAATATGATAGTTACCAGGGATGGATGACTTTCCAAAGGATACTATTAATCACTTCTTGGCATTTAGTTTTAGTCCATGACTCTGACACCAGTTGTTTGTCTGTGTCAGCCCCTGCTGGAGAACATTTGTGCCAGTGTGAGAATCAATGACAGCTCCTAATTTGCAATCCTCTGCAAATTTAGTCAGCCAGAGACCACTGACGTTGGCCTTGATATCTCAGAAGTAATTGCCAAAAAGGAGTGGTCCAAGGGATGATTCCTGAGGGTCAACACTTGTGACTGGCCTCTTTGTAGAGGTGGACTCCCGAATTTTAACTTCCTGGCTCCTGTCTGTGAGCCAGTTGGCTTTCCATCAGGTGGCATACGGGTTTGTACTTAACCTCTTGAGTTTGTCAACAATGCCCGAGTGGGGCATTGTGGCAAATGCCTTGGCCAGGTCAAGGCAGGCAGCATGACAATTTTGCCCTCTTCCATTGCTTTGGTGACCTTTTCAGAAAAGTCCACCAGGTTGAGTAGGCATGATCTGCCCTTGACAAAGCCAAAATGGGTTGGGTCCAGTGTCTGGAAGTTTACTATATCTCTATTGAACATCTCCATGATAATTCTTTCCATGGCTTTACATATAAGACTAATGAGACTCTGTAGTTTTCAGGGTCTGTAGATGGCCCACCTTTGTGCAGAGGGATAACTATTGCCTTTTTCCATTCATGAGGCATGAAGCCTGTTTGGAGGCTACAGTTAAATAGTAATTCCAGAGGCACTGATAGGTCATGCTTTGTGCTCTTTAGAAGGCATCCTGGGATATTGTTGCAGTGTTCTTGGTCTTAGAGAGAGCACTGCGGACCTGTTCCCTAGTGATAGCAGAGTGAGTTATATTTGATGATATTTCCTGAGGGAAAGACAACTGTATTTTTTGTTAGTAATTATTTTATCATTCTTACCTTAACATACCCAAGGAAGAAGGAAGGTAGCGTTATATGATGAGTTATTAACTTCCCATCATGCTGTCCTCCACATAGACTTTGGCAGCAGCATTATTTAATGAATTCATAACTTTTCTCAACATGTTCTCCTGTATGTATCCTTGGTTGTTAGCATTAAATGATGAATTAGCAACTGTCCCCGCATGCTGTCCTGCACACATACCAGGGCAGTGGTATTATGAGTTTGATAACTATTCCATCATGTTTACCTTAATGTAACCAAGGCATGCAGCATTATATGATAAATTAGTGACTGTCCTAGTAGGCTGTCCTCCATATGATATTAATGTTGCAGTATTATGTGTTACAAACTGCCCTATCATACCTTTTCCACATAACCCTGAGTGGCAGCATTATGATGAATAGTCTTTAATCATGGCATCTCTTTTCTTGTTCTCCTCATACTTAGTCATTAGTTGGCAGTAGAATTATGATGAGTCAGTAATTCTTTCATTATGAAATCTGCTGTCCTCTCCCTCCTAAGCCATCTCTGGGACTAACAGTAGGATCAGAAGCTGCTGCTCTTCTAACAATCTAACCCCAAAAAATGAGATCTATCACAATGAAGTAGGATGATTTTCATTTACAATGATACCTCTGATGCTAAAATTCTTCCTTGCTTTGTAAAACACCTTTGCTGTATTTTGGGACCAAACAGTTTTTAGTTTGAAAGACTTTAGTGGCCAGCATCTGTTCAAGTCAGTACTCTGTTTTATACATGAAACATTGCTTCTAGTCCAACATGGAGTGTTGGCATCATGGGCTATGTACATTTTATTGGTGGAGTTTACTTTTTATTTATTGCTCATATGAAAATATCACATTTCAGTACTTGCCAGGACCTACACTAAGAACTAATTCAATATTATCTTGGAGAGCTGCTAGATTGTAGCGTGATTATATAAGATTTTTGTTTTGTATACCTATATTGCTTTCTACTTCTTCTGTTCTTGTGTTATTGAAGTGCTATTTTAATTTGTTTTTTCCTTGGGCTAGCTCCCACAGTGCATTGGGATGGAGACATTATACATTTAGGTCTCTTATCAGTGTTACATTGATGATCAATTAATTGCAAGGATTATACTGATCATTCCTTTTTTGGAATAGTATTCTGTTCTATAGCAAGACACACAGCATTAGGTATGTAGACGTGTCTCAATAACTGTGTGATCTCAATGTTAGCACATTTAGAAATTTGGGGGGTGAGGGGTCATAGCCTTACACAAGATATTTATGTATTTTATTTGCATTTCAAATGGTAGGAATTCAATGGGGTGGGATCAATAAATTGAGTATTGATGCAAATTTACAGCCATTTGTCATTCAGGAGGCCAATCAAACCCTGACTCTGACACAACAAACCCAGGGTCAAGTAACAGAATTAAGCCCTGCAGACTCTTAGCCTGTGAGGTAGGATAACCTACATTTTGTTAGCACTCTTATTCCAGGGATAGGACAATGGAATGATTTTTAGTTGGGTCACAAACAATTGTGGAAACTAGGAGCTTAAGCCTTGATATAAATACAAGGAGCATAGTGACAGGTCTTTAGTTCATCAACTGAATGCATCATGAGCATAACTGATCTTTTAATTTGTGTGCTTACATCAATTAGGTCTTGTTTTACTCTTGCTTGTGTGTGTGAGTGTGTGTGTGTGTGTGTGTGTGTGTGTGTGTGTGTGTGTGTGTGTGTGTGTGTGTGCGTGTGTGTGTGTGTGTGTGTGTGTGTGTGTGTGTTTTGAGTTGTAGAAGTTTTTAATCAAGACAGAAAGGAGACTTTGTGTTTTTTTTTTAGTGAGGCACATGGGAGATGTAATTATAAGGAAAGTCACAAACTGGACTTTGTATTTATTTATTTTTATTTATTTATTTATGTATTTATGTATGTATGTATGTATTTATTTATTTATTTATTAACTATTTGCCAACCAGGTAAGTGGACTGGTCTAAAGGCCACTTTCAGCCACAACAGAAGCTCAGAGGCAATAAACAGTACAAGTAAACTTAAATGCTATAAACTTTAAACATGATAGATTCTTAGATTTACATAACTGAAAAAACTTTAGAAAGTTCATATACAGCTATTACATAGTTTTATTTTTTTTTATAAAAGCAGAATGTTATGCAGTTTTGTCTAATAAAGTATCAGATTTAAATTAGCTTATATCAGTTTACAGGTTGTAAATCAGTTTGGTTACAAGAAATTGCTTCTTAAAGATTTAAAATTGAATTTCCTTGAAAAGAGAAAATCAAATGGAAGCGAGTTAAAAAGATGACAGAGAATTCTTAAAAGACTAAGGATAGTTAAATGGCAAAGGAAAACAGTGAAGAGACTGAAAGCAATTTGTAGAATGTAAGTCTTTTAAAGAATTTAACCATTATCCCTAAAGCATTTGCAAGTAACTCCATTGAAGAGGTGCTCATAAAGGGACTTCTTAAACTTCCCAAGAGCAGGCTCATTCATGAGAATGTTTGCTCATCAATGATTGTTCTAAATGTGGGATAGTTGAGTGATATTAAGTTATCTTGAGAATGCCTTAGGTTATAGGACTGCTTTCTGATTGGGGGTTTTCTTTTCAGAGGGTGGTGCAGTAGCCATCATTTCAAATTTTATATAATGAGGTACATAGACAATCAAACATCTAAGTAATGGGTAGCCAACTTAGGTCACTTTGAAGGTTGCAGTGTCCTACATGGGTCTCAGCAAGTAAAGAAAGTCTGTCAGTTTTATTCTCGTTTACTGTAAGTCTTTGAGTGTTATACGCATAGTTTATAGAAAGTAGAAAGAGAGGCAGTATTCTAGTTTAGGGAGAATTATATTTTTGACCAGTGCTTTGAGGTCAGTAAGAAGGAAAGCAGTTTCAAGGTTTCCCACTTTTTATTTTGGGTTCAGTTTCAAGGTTTGTTTTTTCTAAGTTGCCAGAACAAACTATTGTGTGAGTACATTTAATTTTTTTCTGTAGCTATTCAAAAAACATTTATTCTGTTTCACTCTTGCTTTATTATGGTTTCATTTTATTTAAAGAACCTTTCTTTAGAGTTGTACAAGTTCACATTTAGGGCAAAAGACATTGTATTATTTTTAATTTGCTTGTGTAGATTAACTGTCTTTAAAATATAGGAAATATTATGTTTTAAGCTAACAAATAAACTTGCTTCAATATTTTTTGAGAGACTTTCCAGAACAATCCTCTTTGTGACTATATTTGTTTATCTCCACCTCCACCATTCCTGTTGTATTCTTAAGTCAACTAGTTCTTGAGCTACCTGCCATGTGAGTTACTTTAACTTCAAAAGCTCCTCCTACCATCATTTGCCCCCACTTGTGATGATTACACAATTATATCATGAAGGTCACATCAATTACACTCACATTCATATCTACACTCCTATTAGTTATGCACTCCAATGCCCACATATTTAACCTTTTCAAGCATTTTAAAATCTATTAGTATAAGTATTGAATATTTTCCTTTAAAATGTTTGTAAATAGATAAAAATTAACACAATGATTTGTTTAAAAAATAAAGTAACTACAAAAGTTAGCTATTTAGTATTTCTTTAACAAAGATAAAACTGGTATTTATTTGTGCACATTTCCTTAATTTGCATTTTTTCATAGGAAGGCTCGTACTTTAGATTAGATATAGAGTCACTGCTTAAGATAAATTTAAATGACTAAGTAGAAAATGGATGTCGCAGGCAGTGTAAAGACTGCCTCAAGCTCGTAGAAAATGCACTCCTTATTGACAGAACCTTAAAATCTGAAAATGGTGTGCATTTATTGACAACATTTATGCCAAACACTCAGGAGAAGCCCCATTCATTGAGGTTACATGCTGCCCTCCTAATGCATACATGGAAGTTTTAAAGAATACACTCACACAAGTCTCACCTATACCTTAAGAAGACAAACACTTCACTGGAGTTTGCAAATCTGTCTGATCATGTCTTACCTTTCTAAACTAAATTTAGGGCTATCTCAGATACAGCGTCATTTAAAAAAAAAATTAAATGCTCCATGGGATTCAGCAAATTTCCATGCATGAATAGCCTATTCCTGCATTGAAGGGACTACACGGAAGCAGCATGGCAGCACTCCATGCATATGCATGAAGACACGCTGCCATGCTGCAATACATACACGGAAATGTGTACGAGCAGAGGGGGTGTGTCTGAGAGCAGAGTAATCACAAGATACACGCCCCCTGCACACCAGAATTGCCGTATGGCAATGTAAAAAGAGCGAGATTGCTCTTTTCACAGAATGTAAACCCCCAACAGGAGAGATCCCCAGAGAAGGTCCAGATTCCTGACATATAGTGTAAGGCCATGAAATAAATAAGTGGCCACTGCCAAAGTAGTAGCACATCATTAAAGAATGTAGTTAGAAAATAATGACAGAACTACGTTTTAGACGTCAAACCCTTCAGAAAATGCATGCAAATGCAAAACCTATTATTCTAACAACTGTGTAAGTTTTTAAGCACAATATTTAAAAAGTGTCCATAATGTTTTGTTTTTTTTTCACATCAGCAGGAAAGTTTAAGCATAGCTGTGTGGGTGTGCCCGTTGCTTAGCTATACTTAGGCCACCTTAAACAGCCCAAGAAGTTAAATAGCAATAGACAGTCACCGTAAACAGCACTGCAATGGTGTAGTGGTTAGAGTGTACACATTGCAGGTAGTCAGTCAAGGTTCGAGCCCCGCTAAAGCCAATTCTATTTTGTATGTGAAATCACCACAAATGTAAGATTTTAGTATATTTATGTAGTAAGTAACTTATATTTCCCAACCAGAGCAGTGTATTAGGGCCAGATGTGAGGTGTCAGAGTACTGAAGTTGTGAAACCCCCACATAAACACAATTATCACATACATGCAGTCACACAAAATGTAATTTGTCAGAAAAGCATATAGGGGGATGTTATGGAAGGTCAACATACATATCATAAGCTATGCTAAATGATGAATGAAACTCACCATCACGACAGTCCAAAAAATAAAAGATAAATTATGCTACGTTATGCTCAGCTCAGCCGAGGCCTTGTAAGCATTGCTGAAACTTAAATGCTAAGCAGGAAGTACTGTATCTAAGTAGATTTCCTCACTGGTAAGCTGTGCTCAGCACCTGCTCCTTTAAGTACTGCCAACCTTAGCTAAGCAGGTTTGCCCGTAGTTTAGCTTAGCTCAGCATATTCAAAACTGTTGAATCATGGCAAAGGGCAGAAAATCGGCTGTATTTAAACCCCGCAGGTGGGAATACAGCTCATAACTTCTTGCAGCATCCCACTGTAGGCAGTATGGCAGGTGTTGGAGAGGGCATGCGCTTTTGGGTGCATCGCTGGGGCATACAGGAGTCATGGTAGGACTCCTGGTAAAAAAAAACATGATGTGAGACTGCTGCAGGACCAGTATCAAGGTTCCCAATATAAAGCGGAAGCCGGGGAAAGTCTCGCCCATGATCTCGCCAGTGCAACTGGTATCCCTCAGACTGGTGACCAGATCCAGCACCACTATGCCGACTTAAAACAGAGGAATAGGGAGCTCTTGGAACAGGGGGTCCAAGAAGCAAGAGAGAAGGGAGATGTCCCAGCAGTGTGTAAGTATTCATAGCAATAACAGTTTACCAAAGTCCAGCCTGTGTATATAATGGATAGGTATACATAAATATTTCTCTAGTTTCATTACAGCTCCAGCTGAGCAGGCTGTGAACCAGGAAGCCCATGCCAGCAGGTTGCAAAGGCTGCATTGCGAGGCTTGTGAGTAACAATCCTGCTTATAGTAGTCATACCAAATAAATATAAAGGAGTAAAATGTCACCTGGCAGTATAAAAAATGAATATGGTTTGTACTGAATAAACCAGACAATATGACAGTAATAGTCCCATATAGGTCATATTTAAATAAAAGTGTAACTGCCTGGCAATAAAGCTCTAAATCCTGGACTGGTTGTGTTTACTCTGGTATTGTATGAGCTGATATGTTGCATTCACCAAGATCTGATATCTGAATAGTAATGTTGTGTTAACCACTGGTTCCCATACTGTGCTGCATAAAAATAAGTCTAGAATGTCTGTATAAGAATGTAATTACAAAGTCAGATTGCACAACCAAGAGAGACTTAGACAGAAAAAACTAAAAAAAAAAAAAAAAAAAAAACAGCAGTTTCTCACTAGCTCACTCTGATGAAACACAAATTGTTGTATTTTTTCAAACACAGCCATGGTTAGAATCCTGGAAGTGGTAGTAAGCTGTATGCATAATTTTAACTAGGAATGTGGGGATATGTGTAGAAACAATCAGGAAGTGTTAAACATTCCTCCCACAGGTCTACCAGGTAAGAGAAGTAGAATGTAGTTATAAGATGGTTGAAGTATACACTGTGTACAAACATACCACTGCCTAAACCAAGGCCATAGGATATTGTAATAATACCTGTAGAGTAATGATTAGAGCAATGATCATTAAAGTTGTGAGTACTGCAAGGATATACAAGTTGTTAATTGACATCTCCTCCCCTCACCATATCTGCAACAATAATCTAAACACACAAATCATTTGGTATGTTTTACACCAAACCTACTGTTGGGACATATGTCCTATTGTTCAACAAATATTGAAATGTGTTAATGTTCCATGTTGAAATACTATCACTGGTGGCCTGTTACTATCAGTGCAAACTGCATGCTGTTGTAATGGCCACTGTGGTTCCATATATGCATGTGTTCTGTCTGCTATGCAACTGTTCAAAATCTGTTGTTTTTGGTTAATGGGAATATCTATACATACTGCTATAACTAATCCTGGATTGTGTTGACTATTACTAACCCACATATGTTCTAAAACTGCAACACCATAGCACTTTTTGGAAGGCCAGTCCCAGAGGACCCACCTCATCTGGCCATGGCACTAGGCGCTAGCATGTATGGGACCCACCCCAGGACCTCCTTGTCTGCTGGTCCTGCACCACTTTTGGGTGGAACTGCCTCAAGGGATGGGGCTCATCCCCCCCAGGAGAGGGCACAGATAGGATACCATCACCAGAAGCCAAGTCCGGGGATTGGTGCATAGCGAGCGCCGAAAGGAGTTTGGACATCTGCTACTCCAGCTTGAGAGCCAAGTGGTGCAATTAGAGGGTCAGCCTGCCCCTCCTGCTCAGCCCCCAGCACAGCCACCTTTGGGGCCGTGAGAGTGTAGTGGTGACTGCCCATGAGTGGGGACCTCTGTCCCACTGTTCCCATTTGGGGGCTCATGGGCTTTCGATTTCCAAACACTCCTCCCTGTCCAAGGTGTTTACCCTCTACATGTGTCATATACTGCCCTTGTATCCTGTCTTGTCTGACTTGTCTGTCTTCCTTCCCAAACTTCCTCCCCAAATATACCTACTATCCTTCCCCAACATCCCACTCTCACCTTAAAAAAAAGGGGGCAATCTGTTCCCAAAAATAAATCTCGGCCCATGCATGGCTGTCCATTTTGCACATGTGTCCACTGGACACATGTAATCTGGTCTAATTGGCTTCACAACACATTATTGTTGTCCTCACCCCTCTCTCAGGGGTTTCAGTGTCCAAATATACCTGCAAATTCAGTATATATGCACAGCTGTTGCTGTAGAAGAAATGGACCACTATGGACCTTCCCTACACCCACCCTGCATATCCCTAGCTCCTTTCCTTATTGTCTTTCCCTCTGAGCGTTCCCTTTTTCACCACTTTCCTATGACCCCTTTTTTCTTTTCTTTTAAAGAAATTAGCATGGGGGTAAGCAGGAGTAAGCTCTTTAAAGCAGTAGTAAGAGGAATTAAGTCTTTGCGTGGTGCTAAGCAATGCCTACACAGATTAAGCACTTTTAAGGCTAACTGTCTGTAAGCATGTTTAACCGGAAGTTAGCATTGCTTACCGCCATGCAAACCCACTTACAACTGCTTAAAATGCCTTAATCACTCTGTATCCAATAGCCCTTCTTCTGCCCAGCAACAAAATAATCAACCTTTGCAAGTTTCATACCCAGAACCCTACACACCATAGCAATTTACCACTAAGCCATCTGAGCTGTACAGATGTTTGACGTTTTTACCAACATATCATGCAGCACAGTCATTCAACATTAGGGAAAATGTATTTATATATGTATATCTGTGTGTGTGTGTGTGTGTGTGTGTGTGTGTGTGTGTGTGTGTGTGTGTGTGTGTGTGTGTGTTATATATATATATATATATATATATATATATATATATATATATATATATATATATATATATATATATATATATATATATATATATATATATATATATATATATATATATATATATATATAGATATATTTATTTATTTATTTATTTACATTTATTGACTGGGAGTGTCCGACTGGTCCATTTTCAGCGGAGGCCCGGGGAGAAAAGCTCCACAGTTAAAATAAACAGACAATAGTTACATTGGATTACATAGCGATTAACAATTTTATTGACATAGTAATTAATTACAAACATATTTACAGATGAAGAACATAGTACATCAGTAGACAACTCAAATCTTTATCTATGAAGTACATAACAGGCATTAACAAATGTTACAATAAGAAGTTCCTGCTGTATAATAAGTACTAGGCTTATGAGCATCTGAGCTTGCTATAATCAAGGTAGTTATTGGGGTGGAAAGAAAGATAGTGGTTGGATGGGGTGGGTGATATTAGGGTGGGAGTTGCAAGGGCATAGCCAGCATGTTTGAGGTGCACTTTTAGTAAAGTTTTGAAGTGGGTGTATGATGGTACGGAGGTAATTGTGAGTGGGAGGGAGTTCCATAACTTGGCTATGGTGCAAGAGAATAGTGCTTCACCAGCAGAGTTATTGGCTTTAGTGATCTGCAAGTGATTTTTGTTGCTGGATCTTAGTGGTCTGGTGGTGCGATGGGGTTGGAGTAGATACTGGAGGGATGGGACATTTAGTGGATGATTTACTAGTTTGTGGGCGAGTGAGAGTTGATACCATTGAAGGAGGTGAGGGAGTTCAAGCCAGCCCAGTTCAGCAAGTGAGAGACAGTGGTGACTACAGTAGGATGTCCCTGTGGCGAATTTGGTGATTTTGTTGTAGCAGGTCTCTAGCTTGTTTAGATCGCATTGCCTTAGGTTGGTATATATTAGAGATGCATAAGGTAGGGTGGAGATATGGTAGGAATTTGCTATTGAAATGTTTGCTGCTTTGGTGAGACATTGCTTATTTCTGTGTAATGCTCCTAGTTTTTGTGGACTTTTTTTATGGTCATGGATATGTGAATGTCAAATTTTAGTTTATTGTCTATTTCCACTCCTAGCAATTTGGTGTGTTCAGTTGGGTATATAGTGGTGTTGTCTTTTGCTGTGATGTTAAAGTGAGAGTTCTTTTGAGTATGTTTGGTGGGTTGGAAGATGAGTAGTTTAGTTTTGTTTGGGTTGAGTATTTAATTGGGCATCGGATAACCAAGTTTCAACAGAGAAAAAAGCTTCCTGTGTGAATTTTTGCAGTTTGGGTAGGGACTGGGCTGAGCAGATGATGGTTGAGTCATCTGCATATTGTATGAGTGTGCCATGTTTGGTGGCAGAGGCTAGATTATTGGTGAAAACAGAAAAGAGTAGGGGTCCAAGGATGGATCCTTGGGGAACCCCTATGGAGACAGGTAGTTGGGGAGATATGTCATTCTGCCATACAACGGATTGTTGGTGGTCAGACAGGTAACTCTGAAACCAGTTGGTGACTGATTGAGAGAAGGTTATGTTATTGAGGACAGAGATGAGTTGTTTGTGTGGGACCATGCCAAATGCTTTAGATAGGTCTAGGAAAGTAGCAGAGGAGAGACAGCCATTGTTTTTATGTTGAAGGATAGTGTTAGTAAAGGAGAGTAAGGCAGTGGTGGTGCTATGCTTTGGTTGGAAACCATGCTGAGTATTGGAAAGTAGGTTCTTAGTAAGGAGGTAGTCTGAGACCTGAGAGTGTATGCATCTCTCTAGTATTTTGGAGAGTGGAGAGAGAATAGCTATGGGGCAGTAATTGGTTAGTTCCATAGAGGGCCACCTTTGTGGAGGGGAATTATATGTGATACTTTCCACAGTGTGGGAATGTAACTTTCTGACAGAGATCGGTTAAGCAAGCTGGATACTGGGTAGGCCACAGCATCAGCTGCGATTTGTAGGTAATCACTTGGGAGGTTGTCTGCTGCTAATTTGGTGGGCTTAAGTTGAGTTAAAAGTTTTTTTTTTGATGTTGCAGGTAGGTACAGGAAAAAAAGATAAGACAGTGGGGAAATTACTAGTTGAAGGTGTGGGTTGGAGGGGAGGGGAGGGGGGTTGTGTTGTTTAGCTAGTGATAGCATGGTTTGTGTGAAGTGTGTGTTGAATGAGGTATCAATATTTTCGGCGGAGTGAGGGAGGTTAGGAGGAGGGGTACTGACTTTACTTGGGTGGAGAATGGATTTTATGGAGGACCAGAATTGTTTGAGTTATATCATATATATATGTATATATATATATATATATATATATATATATATATATATATATGGATTCACTTTATAACCTCGAATTACTGAAATGTTGAATTTCAGTATCTCGAGGCTATAAAACCGAATGTTAAAAATATCGGAAGCCCATAATCGCGAATTCGAATATGTGTCGAATTCGTGGTTATGACCTTATGCTGCGTAATGTCCGGGATTGTGTTTTGATGGTGTGTGGCGCCATGTGTGGATGTAGGTGTTATGTCAGGTAAGTGTTTTCTAAGGGTTGTGAGTGGGAGTTAGAGTGTGTGTGAGTGTGCTGATGTGTTTGATGTGTGTGTGAGGGGTCGGAGAATGTGCGTGTATGAGTCGGCTTCTGTTTTGTGTTTGTGCGATCTCGGAGTTAGTATATATAAGTAGGGGAGGTGTGGGGTGCAGGGGGGCTTGCCCCCCTGCTTATGTGTGTATGAGTTATGTATGTATGTAGTTTTGTTTGTTTTTGTTGTGATGTGGGTGTTGTGGTGTATGTGTAGTGTTGTGTGTGCGTTTTTTTCGGTGTTTTGAATTTCGCTTTTTTTTGTGTCAGTGTTTTGTGGATTCGGTTTTATAGTCTCGAGATACTGAAATTCGACATTTCAGTAATTCGAGGTTATAAAGTGAATCCATATATATATATATATATATATATATATATATATATATATATATATATATATATATAGTGCCTTCTGACATTGGATCCACACTCTGATCCTCTTACTGCAAGAAATCTGACCAAAGGCTGTGTAAATCGGGGTGAAGGGGCCCAAACTATGGACCTCTTGTAATTATTGCCCTTATCCCATCCACCACAGCTGAACTGTTTTGCCTTGCAACAAAATAATAACACCTGTCAAGTTTTGGACCCAAAGCTTTGTAAACTATGATCAAAGCAATGTACCATTACACCATCTGAGCCCTACAAAATAATGATGACATCCCAAAAATATCAGTACAGTCATCCAACAGCAGGGGAATGAGTCTGTAGAATCAGTCATATAGTTTAGAGATACATGTATATATCTATGGAGATGCATACATGTGGACAAATATATACATGATACATATATATATATATATATATATATATATATATATATATCTAGAGAGAGAGAGAGAGAGAGAGATGCATCTATATTCATATCCACATACTGAAATCTCGAAATTCAGTATTTTGAAACCACAAAGCCGAAACCCTAACCACAACTCACATATTTGAAAACACACAACTGCGAAATTCAAAATCCGGTAATTACACTACACATACAGTACACACATAAACATACACACAACTCCTCCCCCACAATCAAACAAACTCATCTAAACTACATATAAGCAGGGGCAAGCCCCCCTGCACCCGCCCCCCCACTTATATATTCTAACTCCGAGATCGCACAAACAGAAACACAAAATGAAACTCACACACACACACATCCTACAGTCCCTCAAACACACACATAATAGTCATAACATACACTTACACACACTAAACCCCTAAACTACAACTTACACACACAAACTTGCCAAAATTAAACCTAAACATCCACAAACTGTACCAATGGAAGCAGAAATTCAAAATATCCATACTTCTGTATTTTGAATTTCGCGCTTCTTCCGGTTTCAAAAATGTGAGTCTGCGGCTTTGTAAGGTTAAAATACAGAAATTCGAGATTTCAGTATTTCAAATTTACAGAGTGGACTCATATATATATATATATATATATATATATATATATATATATATAACTATATATATATATAGATATATATACATAAATATATGACAGCTACAAAGACATGGCAATCAGAGGGTCATGCTGCTGCACACTGTAATTCTAAATCTGGAAACTCACTCACTGGAAGTATTACTTAAAATGGGGAACAGAGACATCTGTGCTGTAACAGAGACCTGGATAAAGGCAGCAGGAAGCACCACTGCAGTACCAGCCTACAAGTAATTCCACAACTTTTGGTTACAGAATATGGACTGATGCTTCAAAGGTGGTGGTATATTCATATTCATAAAGGATGCACACACCTCCAGAGTGGTAGACTAACGTCATTTGTTACAGATCCTGCAGGCGTAGCAGACATTGGGTAAGACAGTGGTTCAGGTTGTAGCCTGCAATAGGTCCTCATACATTTCCCAAGATTCACACTCCCTGTCCATAAACACCCCGGAGAATATTAGTAACCAACCTAACACTCTCATACTGGTTGACTTCAACTACCCTACCATTAACTGGGAAAGCTACTCATGTATCGATGCACATGCTCTTCACATCGACCTGGTCCTTCCTAACATGGGTGACTGTTGCTCTACACCAGTAGTCAACACCTCATTTGTTATATCTGAACACAAAGTAATCACCATTGGAAATCCACAGACATCCTACTCCCACTACACAGGTAACCCCCATTAAAAGCCTTTCCAAACTAACTATGGCCTGTTAAAAGCAGAAGTGGCTAACCTCATGTCAGTCATGCAAATGGAGACTAGTTGCATGGCAGCTGAATCAAACAGCAATGCACTATGAACATGTACACAAATGCACGGATACCGCCTTACCCAATACAACCAGGACCCTCACCTCCAAAATAAGGAAGCTGATCTGGTGGTCCCCTGCCATAATGAAACTGCACAACTGAAGGGGGGAACCAATGTGGAATAAGGTGAAGTCCCTTATCAGCCAAAATGAATAGTTGAGATCTCTCATCAAATACTACAAAGTTAGCTGTGAGAACAGACTTGGAGCACATAGTAAAGACAACCACAAGGCCGCATACAATTATGTATAGAATCTCCATGGCAATAACAAAAATTGTTCTGAGTAAGTAGACAATGGTACCTCCTAGACTGAACAACAAATAATGCCAATATACTGGCTGGCATCTTGAGTGCAAACAGTAGCCCTCACTCCCCCCAAAGGACAAATCACAATACCAGTACACCACCAGGCACCCAGTATTACTGCAGCACAGGTTACAACACCACTCTCCAAGGCCAAGAATACAGCCTCTATCAGACCTGAGAATATCCCTTTCTATGTTCTACATGAACTACAGAGTTACCTGGAGCCTTACCTGTGTGCCCTGTTCAATCACAGCCTCACCTCAGGCTTTGTCCCTACTGAATTGTGCACTGCTACAGTCACCCTTCCCACAAATGAGGTGTAACTACAGACCCTGGGAAATACCGCCATAACTGCCTGACAAGTCTGTTATGCGAAGCTATGGAATGCATCATCATGCACCTAATAAACAGGGATATGAGAATCTGCAGATGCAGGATCCCACACAGTGTACCTTTGTGAAGGGTAGGTCATACCTGCTCATTCAACCTGGTCAACCTCTTGCCATCAGTCACCTGAGCTGTGGATGAAGGCAAGGTGACACTTACAGCCTACATTGATCCTGCCAAAGCCTTTGATAACATTCCCCACTCACTAAGCTCGGCATCATCCATTTATCACTAGGTGAGAACAGCGGCACAAACACAGGGTTAGATTGGGCATACTGCTGTCATACACTGAGACGGTTGCAGATGTCACTGGATTTGTTGTAACATCCTTTATGAGGAATATGACATTGGTAATACAAATAGATGTGAGTATTTACTGTCTGCATTCTCCAGAGTCCACAACTGATTTATCAAGGACACCAACTGTCTGGTGAACACACAAAACATGACAGCAGACATGCATCCACTCTGTGGACAGTGTGCCAGTGGAGAGGTATGTCAGAGACATATCACTGTGAGTCATGATGGCACGCACTAAATGCATGTCCACACAAACCCTGGCAATCTATCATTCCACCATGTGTATAACAGCACTGATGACATAGAATTTGTTCACAAATCTGGGGATATATCCCCCATGTTGGTTGGCTGTCTCCACATGTCCTGTGCTGTGATGTATTGCCACCTACTGTATGTGAATCTGTAGGCCACCACCTCTGTAATGTCCCTCATACAGGCAAGGAAATGGAGCAAGGCCCACATTAAGGAATGTCCCATATGTCGGAACTAGCAGTGGTGTCCAGGCCCACAGCACAATACAATTTGGGCACCTACATAGTGGTATGGTCGTAGCAATCCCTGACATCTGCTCATCTGTACAGAGGATATCTCTTAACCTCTTAGACTAAGAAATCTGTAAAAAGCCATAAAAAGTGGTACAAATAGGTGCACTTTTGAAATATTCCTCTTACAAACTTAGAAAGTTGATAGAAAAGCAGGTTTTGCATTAGCATGAATTTTCTGAAGGGTATGGAGTCTAAAACTCAAATGTCTGTCATTATTTTCCAATTTCAGTCTTCAATGATTTGCCACTAATTTGTCAGAAAGACACAATTTTAAGAAAAATGGACCAAAAATTTAACACAAAAATCTGGACATTCTGTAAAAATCTCTACAGTTGAGAGGTATGGTACAGAGAACAGACAGAAAGTAGATAGACAACAGGTTATGCATTAAGATGAATGTATTGAAAGATACACAGCTGAAACTGAAAGGTATGCCATTACTACATGACAGTAGCCCCCAATAACATGCCCAAAGAACATAGTAGTCTACAGTTAATATCAACATATAAGATCAATATCCAATAGGAGATACATATAAGCATACAGCTCAAACACCTAGAACAAGATACTCAGTACTCAGAGTCCAGCTTTGCATGCAGGGGTGTATGGTTCCAGTACTACAATCTGCAATCTACTCTTACTTGAAAAAGCACTGTTAAAAGTACTAATGTAATGATACCGTATGCGTTAAATTATTTCTGTCAACCAGTGCACTGTAGCTAGTGTATCATGCAAGTGTGACTCCATATAACTTGGGATACAACCCATGTATGAAACAAATCCAAAGAGAACAGATTGTGGTACAACCCAGGTATATCCAGGTATCCCATGCAGTATACTCACACCCTTTGCTGTAATGACAGCACATAGAAGCATATTATGTACAGGAAATTAGGTACACTTATTAAAGATACTCAGGAAACCAAAACTAATCAAAACAGAACAAAACAACAGACCTTGAGTGGGTTTGCGCAGGTTTGCCTGATGTTAATGTATGGTTAAATTAATAGGCGCTTACACCATGTAGGCTTCGCTTACCAGTGCGCAAATCTGATTAGCATTTACATTTAAGCAATGCTTACACCTGCTAAGCGTAGCTTAGACTTGGTAACCAGTGATCACATTCCTGTCTGATAAAATAGCATGGTAATGACATCTTTAATAAGTGTAGACCTTGAAAAGAGCCGAGAGGAGACCACCAAAACTCAAATCAGGTTTAATGAAACAAAAATAAAGTATAAAGTAGTAACGCTGTGAAGCGCTTTTTGTCTGGTTCATTAACCAGACTTCTTCAGACCCAAAAGTCTGGTTAATGAACCAGACGAAAAGTGCTTCACAGCATTGTAACTTTATACTTTAATTTTGCTTCATTAAACCTGATTTGAGTTTTTGTGGTCTCCTCTCGGCTCTTTTCAAGGTCTACACTTATTAAAGATGTCATTACCTTGCTATTTTATCAGACAAGAATGTGATCACTGGTTACCAAGGCTAAGCTACGCTTAGCAGGTGTAAGCATTGCTTAAATGTAAATGCTAATCAGATTTACGCACTGGTAAGCGAAGCCTACATGGTGTAAGTGCCTATTAATTTAACCATACATTAACATCAGGCAAACCTGTGCAAATCCACTCAAAGCAATCCTTGTTCAACCTAGCAACAAAAAAAACAACACTTGCAAATGTTGAACCAAGGACCTTGCATACCATAGCTTATGCAATTTACTAGTAAGCCACCTGAGCCATTTTGTTTAATGATGTTGTCTTAAGCATACCCTTCTTTAAAGCCAGTTTACAATAGGGAAGAGATAAATGTGTAATTAGGAAGGATTGTTATCTATAAATATATATATATATATATATATATATATATCTGAATAGAAACATACATAGAGAGAGAGAGAGAGAGAGAGTGAGATATGTAGGGAAATCCATATATGTGTACAACAATATATAGATATATCAACAATAAATACTGAGGTGTATATATATATATATATATATATATATATATATATATATATATATATATATGTTGTGTCTTTCGGCTTTTTCCTGGTTAGGGGTCCCCACAGTGGAACTCCGGTCCACTAATAATTGGTAGTTGATTTTTACATGCCTAGTTACCAGCCCTGACACACAACCTTTAACGAAGGTACGCCCATTCACGCATGTCTCCACGCAGAAGACGCTCTAGCTGAGAATTGAACCAGACAGCATCTTACTGTGAGGCAACAAGCACCCCCCACAGTGGGTTGTGTGTATATATATATATATATATATATATATATATATATATATATATATATATATATACACATATATATGTATGTATTCAAATATATATATATATATATATATATATATATATATATATATATATACATATATGCATATAATGCATATACATACAAACATACATACAAAAACACACACATATATATATATATATATATATATATATATATATATATATATATATATATATATCTATATATATGTATATGTATATATGTCCCAAAATGCCCATACAAACATATGCTGCTGAAAGACCACCCACAACTGGGGCAGCATGCACAGTTGGATATAAAAGCAGTCACGACACTCGCATCAGCACCCCCGACAGTCCAAACAAGTGAGTGAACAGTACACTGCTACAAAATCATGATAGCCCATACACAATGGCCTGACATACAACAACCTCTTAGCAAAACAAATAAAATGTCTGAACATAGCAAAGAAAAATACAGCCAGCCAATAATTCACACATGTTTATTATACTCTGATGTCTTGGTCAAAGCCTTCAAGGAGTAAACATCACTAGAAATACATGCCTTAATCCTAAGAAGCAAATAACACCTAATTACATAACTGAATACACAGCCTTCAGTTAAACTCATCATTAAAACCTCTATGGGATAAAGTATCACAGTTAATATTAATACATTGAAACCTGTACATAACAATTGTCCTTTCATGAATTTTTCATCACACTCAGGAACAGACGTTTTCAGAAACAGTACCTTGTGACCCACTACTGTCCCCATGGTGTGATTTATTCAAATGTACAGCTGGAGAAGTGACATATTTTTATCAGTAATATGTCTGACATGTTCTAACAGCCTAGTTTTAAAACATGTGTTACTGTCCCCACATAAAATATGTTACAAGGCCATCTAAGAGCATTCTCTATACACCTACCTCTTGAATATACAGACTTGTTTCCCAATCATTCCCCTCAACAGGAATTACAGCACTAAATAATGATAGACTAGTATATCTATCCACCTACTACTGTATGATATCTGGACAAAGCCTGACATAATTGTTGGACAGAAGCCCAAATACAGGGCCATACATGAAATATTGCTGTTAAACACTGAGGAAGTTGCTGGTGTTACAGGGTTTGTTGTAGTATATCTTTTCTGAGTGATATAAAGTCAGAAAAAAAGATGTTACCATCTACATAATGCAATCACCAGAGTATGCTAAGAATTTGCCAAGAACAAAATCTGTCTGCAGAACAGCCCATACATAACAGGCTAACCTGTGGCCATTATGTGGATGGCCGTACAGTTGACAGCAATGCAGAGATAGAATGCTGCCAGACTGAAACCCATGCAAAAGTAGCATGTGAAGACAAACCCTGTTAAACTAGCAGTATTCCAAACATATAACAGCAATACTCACATTCTGCTCCTAAGTCCTGAACCTTCCCCACCATTTAGTTGGCTTCGCTCCACAAGTCTTGTTGTAAGAGGTAGTAGCCCACACAACTCCAGGATGTCTTCCTCACAAGTAAGGGAAAGGTCCAACGCCCATATAGAGTACTCATTTATAGGAGTGTGTTGCCATGACATTGGCTATTGGAAGAACTACACATCTGCTCTGCATGCATTTAGCAAGTGGAGAACCCTAATAGGTGCACAGGGCATCACCTGGTCATGAGCATCACTTACAAAAGCCATGCTACCACCTATTCAAACCAGCTCTATCCCTGTAGTGCACAGGGAGAGAGAAGTAGCAAATGAGACATAAAGTGGAAAAGAGAAGAAAGAAAAAGGTAAGTGGAACATGTAATCAAGTAATTGAATATAGTACGTGGTCTGTATATAATGGGAAATATGGTTTGGTGGAATATATGTCCCAACAAGACATGCTGTACTAATGTCCTGCTAAACAGCTGTTATGGTCATAGCATCTGGCCCTCTCTGCAGTGGGAGATATCATAGACATACCTCTGAACTGTACAGATCCTCACAGAATGTTCACATTTTACCATCATGCATTTTGCCTGTTCCTTCTGAGATCTGTACTTTACTGGCAAATAGCTGAGGATAGAAGTCATCAGGTAATGACAACACTTGAGTTTGAGACATCACATCTTTAAGAATATTCATTGTAATGCTAAATGTATCATTCTATGAACTTCCTATGTTTGTAGCAGGTATATTTAAAGTCTGTCCCTATTTAGCGCCCCCCCCCTATCATTTTAGACATTGTGCAGATGTTATGCTCTGAGAGGTTGTGAGGTGGAAACGCAGCTCATGAGCCTGACCGTGTGAAAGGACAGCTCATATATGACAACTGCAGGGGTGTCTGTGCCACTGCTAGGTCAGTTAATGGGATGTTTTCCAGATCCATGTTATCTGTGATTATGAGTATGACACATGTGTGTCTTGTAAAGCTAAGAGACCTATAGTGGGCATGTGCATAGTAGAATACTGTTGCAGACATGTGTGTTGAACTGCATGTGATATAGTGACTTAATAACATTCCACTATACAGTGTTCTGCTGGACAATAAGCACATTTGTCACTGATATCTGTAGTCACATACATATATACCTGTGTTATGTCACCCAAACCATTGTGAGGTCTGTGAGCAATGTCATAGTAACATACTAGCCTACTTATGACTGTTGGACATCTTCCAGGTTATCACAGTGATGTCAAACCCTACTGTGCAATCACCGTACTGATGTATGGTACAGCTATATTAATATAGTATCAATAATGATGTCCCTTTTGACACCCATTTATGTGTGCCATTGTCCAGATGTACTGTGGTAACAGGTTGAGAAGTATGATTGAACAGCAAGACTGTAAATACAGTGTGCCATACTTACATTCAATACCTAGTCAAGAAATTAGTCACTAAAGACAAAAAAATCTAATTACAACTCTTCTCAACTAGACAACAGATCCAACACTTGCAAATTCTGGACTACTCTTAACAAAATACTCTACCCTGGCAGCCCTTCTAACCCCTCACCTTACTCCAACAAATCTCTAGAAATTGCTACCCTACTCAACAAACACTTCATTGACACTATCCAAAACCTCACTCTCTCTAACACTAACACTGCAACTACCACTACCCCCCATCAATCCCCACAGCCAGAATCTCTTCTCATTTACACATGTCAACTTCTTACATTAAATCTCTTCTTCTAAAACTTAAACCATGTTCTCCCTCTACCAATAACCTACCTCTGATACTCCTCAAACTTGCGGCTGAATCTATAGCCTATCCCATATCCATTCCCATTAACAGATCTATACAAAAAGCTAAAGTTCCTGCTATCTGGAAATCCTTCTTTACTATCCCACTACATAAGAGTGGCAACTCTACTGATCCATATAACTATCATTTCATTGCTATTCTTTCTCCCCTCTCTAAGATACTCGAGAAATGCATTCACTCACAACTTTTCAACCACCTCCTCCAACACAGCCTTCTCACTCCCACACAGCATGGGTTCCATCCCTACCACAGCACATCCATCGTCCTCCTATCTTTCACTCATGCCATAGCCAAAACTCTTGATAACAGTCAACTGATATCTTGCCTCTTCCTTAACCTTTCCAAAGCCTTAGATACAGTCTCTCACTGTATCCTCCTTATTAAGCTATCGAACCTCAACCTATCTACTACCTCCCTTTTCTGGTTCTCCAGCTATCTCTCTAGTAGGCAGCAATCTGTCTAATGGCTCTCCTTCTGCTCTCCCTATATATCTGCTCCAACTGGTGTTCCACAAGGTTCAATCCTGGGTCCCTTTATATTTAACATCTTTACAAATGAACTCTTAACTTCTTGCAGACAATCTTCTCTTATACAATATGCAGATGACTCTACACTCATCTTCATCTCCAGTAGTATTATAGACCTTCACACCCTTACTCAAAACTCCTTTCTATCCAAAGAAAAATGGCTATCTGACAATCTTCTTATCCTTAACCCTAAGAAGACCAAGCTCTTGCTCTTTCTTCCCCACTCACTTTCAAACCATAAATCCACATTTACTATGACATCCTCCAACAACACTATCATAAAACCTGAACCACACACAAAACTGTTAGGAGTCATTATTGATGATGAACTCAAATTCAACATACACTTACTGCAAGGAATAAAAAAAACACACCAGAAGCTTGGCCTGCTTTATCGCAACAAAACATTTATTACTCTAAATGCTAGACTCTCCCTAGCACAGTCCTTCCTCCTTCCCACACTTCTCTACGCAGCCCCAATACTAACCAATATACAAGCTACTAACTTGAACAAACTGCAACAAACTTACCATTACTAACTCCCCCTACAACTCCCATCACTGACTTGCCCTGAACTAATTACAATGGCTCAGATTCCCTCAACTACTGCTACTTTCTCACTTTCAAGTTATACACCCCATTCTATACAGACCTTCTTCCTGTCCAGCTCTCACTATTTTTTATCTACCTATGCCCCTTCTAGAACCCTCCACACCTCTAACCAGCAACTTCTAAATGTAGATCATCCAAAGAAGAGCATAGGCAAACTACTATACAACTGCTCAGTAGCCCACACTTGGAACAAACTTTCTCAACACATATGCTTCATCATACACCCTGCACACTTTAAAAAGGAGTTCAAACTTTACCTTCTCAACACCAAATCTTGTCCCTGTTTAGTACCTCCCTAATTCCTCTTTATTTAATGGTGCTTTTTCACTCTGAGTTCCTGTAAGCAAATAGACCTTCCTAAGAAGCCTAGGCAATAAATCTGATCACTTGTATATAACTTGTTTGTACATATATCAAAGAGTTCATCTATTTATTTCATTGTGATTTTTTCTTAGGATAATCTAAATATGTTTGATTATGATCAAATTAGTACTAACATGTTTTGGGGGTGTCACTTGGTATTGCTACTTGCTATTTTGTTACCTATGTAATCCTTGATTTTTTATGTAACTGGAGCTTTTCTCCTCAGGTCTCCCCTGAAAATGGTCCTCTAGCCCAGCTGGACCAACCCGGTTAACAAATGTCAATAAATAAATAAATAAATACAATGTTTACCAGGTATCCCTGAGCACATGTATGTATGCATATGTTCAGCTGGAAGGCACAAAACTAATCACATGGGTTTCAAACAGTCAGGTAAATAGGTTGTGCATGTTGCACATGTGTGTTATATCAGTGTCAGTGCATACAACAGACATATATGTGTGCAGCTACTGGTGGCTGCATTGCCCTGACACTGATGAGGGTACTGGAGTAGGTAAGATTATTGGGTATTAATCAGAGAAGTGTCCATCTGTGTTATGAGCCTCTGTCCATTCCTACCACTAACAGCTGTATCAACACATATATGCAGTGGATATCACAAGTGCACACACCCCTGTTGGGATGCCAGGTTTGTGTGCTGTATGACAATCAGACCACAAAAGATCATTTCATAATGTCTCTCTTCTTGAATGTGACCCCTAACCTGTCCAATTCCATTGCAATACAATCAAAGGTGTTTCTAGGAAGGTGATCAACTATTGCCAAATGAAGATGTGCCATGATGTTAGAGTCCAGACCAAGAGGGATGAATGCTGTGACCATCTCAAGAGGTGCATACACAAGTTTAAGGGTAAGCACACTCATTCAACAGGCTTATTGTACTGAGTATTATTTCCATATGTTTTCACAGACCAGATTGTTATGTTTTCAATTGAATTATACAGGCTATAGGTCACACTACAGGTGGGAATTGTTATAAAATGAGTTACTGTGGTGCCATGTTCCACTCAAACAAATACCAGGCAGTATATCAGGGGTGTATAGCCTTTATATCCACTGTAGCTATATGGACACAGCAGTACCTGACCTGTATATCCAGCCTCCACCAAGGCAGAGTAATGCCCTTTGGTGGACAGCAGCAATACACAAACCACATAATAGGTTCCTACATTGGCTGTACAGGGACACATAGGTGCAGGCAACAACTTTGAAGCAAGTCCACCTATATCTGAGCAAGCAGGTAAGTTCACAGGTGACATCCTGTAATGCTGACTATGACTAAGAATTGGACATATCCACACCACCAAGGACAATTGCAACTGGGTGTCCACATATGTTGTAAGTCTCAGGTGAAACAACACAATTCACCCTGTACTGAGGGTAAAGAACACCTCATACATGCATGCCATGGATATAGGCAACCTGCATCACACAGGTTAGGTGGAAACATTGCCACGCTGTCCACCCCAGTTGTACAATCAACCACACTCCATCCCACAGCAATGGTGAGCATGTACATATTGCCTATTGATGGCAACAATAGCATATCTCCATGGGGCGTACTAACATCAGTGTCTGCCTCCTACATGAACTCAGGCATGTGCTCAAAGCTCCATCACACACCACAGTCAAACACAGACCTGCCACCATACACACACCATCCACATGGAAGATGACCACTGTCAAACCTCTACACAGAAATGAATGGAGGATAGAGGATTATGCAATTAAGTTTCCAACACTGGGGGGAATAAGATAGCTCAGGGACAGGCATGTGATGCAAGCAGCTATAGCCATGATAGCTTGGAGGTTTCCAGGGTAGTCTGGATTATTTGCAAGTAATATCCACTGTTGATGTGCATTTTGACAACCATATGAGGTCCTGTGACCTTTTTCTGTTCATGTTTTCCAAGTAACATGCAAAGTGCTCATTTACCAGCATTCTCTGTTGGGGAAACAAACATCATCAGCCAATATGTGATTGGACATTATGCCCTGTCATGTGGATGAAAAGCAGAAGATGTGTGGGAGAGTATTGCATGTGGAACAGCATGGTCCACAGGGTGAATGATGACAGACTGCACAGCAGAACTTACTCGCATGTGCAGCATTAGGCCACCGACCTCAAATGCCATGCCCATCAATGGGCTACTGCTGTAGCAAAAGACCGGGTAGACACAGGTGGGGGCCCAGCCATCCAGGCCCCACTGACACCCACCAAGGAGCTCCTTACCACACTTGGGCCACATGCCAAAAGTATTGTGGAGGTGGGTTGCACACACACACACACACACACACACACACACACACACACACACACACACACACACACACACACACACACACACACACACACACACACACACACACACACACACTGGATGAGGAGCATGCAGTTATGGGCCCAGTGGGGATTAGTACACTAATGTATCAGCCATACATGTCAGGTCCGATTGCAATTGTGGATGGGGTTTTCTAATGCACAGAAGTGCACATCTATTGTGAAGACAGGACATTGTGTATTATTGTGGTTAGTACTGTAGATGTGCAGACATGCTGCATCCATCCTATACCAAGGCCACATGTGCATCTGCTGACAATAACCCCCTCTCACAACTACCTAGGACCCTCTGATCTGCATATGGCACAGCAGCCTGTAGCTGGTGGGTATTACATTGCTCTGTTGTTGCCTGACAATACCCCAGGCATGTGAAGTGTAAACAATTTACCATTCACACAACCATCAGTAATAGCCATATTGCTTTATGTAATAGCTATATTGCTTATTGTGCATGTTCACATGTGCTGGGGTTAACTGTATTGCATCACAGTGGTCACCACTGGGGCCTATCTGATATGACTTCAACATTCCTGTAGCATATGTCACAACTTGTCAGTGCCAAGACATCTGGACAGAGGCCCCCAAATTGTGCTGGACAAACATCCTAAGGTAAACTCATGTGTGACACATTACTGGTATACAGTGGATATAAAATGTGTACACACCCCTCTTAAGATGCAAAGCACTCCTGTTACATAATAATTAGGACCACAATATGACAGTCCATACCTCTTCCAGCCTTTAATGTGATCCATAACAGGTACAGTTCACTTGTAAAACCAAACATTTTCAATTATGTATTGCAACTACCAGGCATGCCACCTGTGAGGGTGGCAGATGTCCTATCAGCATAATGTTTCAGTCAGGTATGATACCTCATGCTGCCATATGTGTCAGTACACTCACTGTGGCCTATTTGGCTATAATATCACATACATGGGCAATGTTAAGGCACACAGACCACTTCCGACCACGTATAGGTTTCAAACATATAGATATTCCAGACACATCTGTACAGAAGACTGTACAATGGTTTAACCTGCTGCATGTGAGGCAGATGCTGTCACACACTGTATAAAGTAATGGCAGCAGGAGGTGGTCACCAGCCATCTATGGTATACACAGCAAAATGTTATAAGCCACACATGATATGATCCTCACACACACACATAAACAGTTGCCGGCATTAGGATTAGAACACCTGCCTGTCTGGGTATTCTTAATATAGTGCTACGCAGTTATCAGATCCACCACAGAGCTTATATATTTCAACCTCTTCCAAAGGTACTTCTGAGGTAGATGACATCAACAGGTCTACTAAATTGGAGTGAAGGGAAGTGTAAAGGGTAGTACACAGGTCAAAAATGGTATGACCCAGATAGTACATGATTCACACACACATACTTGCCAGTATTTGGATTGGAATTCCTGCCTATCTAGGTATGTCTACTATAGGGTTACACCATTACTGCATGCACCACAGAGCTTACTGAACTTTCATATGGCCAAAGCTGCTGATAACTGCACAGCTGTGGTAAAGTATTACAGGTGGCAGACAGTCTGCCTTCTGTTCCACCCATACATCATGCTAGTTCTTTCTGTCTTGCACTTCAGCTAGCATTATGGCTTGGCACTTCACCAGATTATTGTATAATGAAGTGTGGCACACCTGTTAGCCATCAGCAGTACTTGTTCATTCCAGATGTTGCCCCAGCATTTACTAGTTATGTCCACCCCCCCTGGCATGTTTGAAGGGTGGTTATCTGTGCTTTTACCCATTGACCTGGTACACATGTCCATTCTGGGGCACTGTTGCAACTGCTGCATGTACACAGACAACCCTTGCCCCTAAACTCCAAACACTAAGATCTGTGAGGGTTACCCATTTATCACCCAATGTGGGCATATGCACTCTCCAGCAAATACTGGACTAGCAAGTCAAGAGGATAAGATCAACACCTGCATCACACCATGTGGATCACGTAGCTCACCATGACACCCACTTTAACAACCATGACATACAGTGAAAAGCCACACACCCACCTTCCCAGAGGCAGTCAATGGACATCTACACAAACAGCACAGACCAGCAAGGCAGACACCCACTCAGACATTGTGACATGGCACATGCTAAGGGACACTTATTTAACCTACACAGTGTGCCCCCAACCTAAGCCCCTAAGGCTAACCACCTTGCACAATACAGTGATTATGGGTAACTCAATGCTGAGGCACACACATCCCACTCACCAGGTTGAATATGGAGCAGGTAACAGCCATGTCACTCTACAACAACTACGAGTATCACTCCATATCCATGTGGGTGTGAATGAATTGAGACACACCTCTCTGGACTACATGACAGGATACATGGTTGAACTCTCTGATTATGTCATTCAGGCAGGTGTGACAGTAGCCCTGGGCAGTGTACCGCTATCACCCAGAATGATGCTGTGATACTATCAACATTGGCTTACATGTTATGCTGGGGCGGCTCACGCTATTGGTCTGCCAGACTGCAGCTCCCCCACCTAGAAATAAAAAGAAAGAAAAACATTAAACATAAACTTTAAAAATATAATAAATAATATTTTTCTATTTTCATGGAGTACCAGCTGCTGCGCATGTGCGAACACACTGCCCTGCCCCATAGATGCCCAGGAATCTCTACGAACTCTGACTGCCTCTCAGGCAGTCCAGGTGCAGAGAAGGTATTTTCTGCCCTGCAGATGCCCAAGATGCCGTGCACAGAAGAGAGGAACTCCGGACTGCTTGAGCCGCAGACAGGACAAATTGGGAAAGAAGTAAGCAGGGATTCGTGTGCAGGACCAATCAGGAGTGAGGTACGTTCTCCTGCAGGGAAGCATTACGTCAAGCATGGGTTTGTTGTGAGTAGAATGGAGATGGAATAGTGCTGCAAGACAGATTACAGCTTTCTGGACCCTTTGCTGAGAGAATGGAGTGCTTGGTGTGTGAGACGGATTACAACTTTGAATGGAGTACTTTCCGGACCCAGGTAAGGTGTGTGTGTGTGTGTGTGTGTGTGTGTGTGTGTGTGTGTGTGTGTGTGTGTGTGTGTGTGCGTGTGTGTGTGTGTGTGTGTGTTTATAAAAATTAGGCAGCATACTTATTCAGTTAGGATAGTACATGTAGTTTGGATGAGGCTGTGCAAATATGGAAGCGTATTTAAGACAGAGCAAAGCATTGGAGGTGCACATCCTCCTAAGTACATAGCTTGCTGTCCTGTAATTTTAATAGGAGATTGTGCATCAATCTAGCTCTAGCATCGATCTAGCAAGGAGAGTTCTAATGCAAAATTTAGGTCGACTGCCAAGAGCATTACAGTCTGAGATTACTGAGAGAAAGATGAAGCAGTAGAAGGGTTAAAGAGAAATGAGGAGTTTGCGAGATGAGAGGGATTTATAAACAGGGTTATTCTTTCTGCCCGACAATCGTTTTATTTTTGATTAGTATGACCTAGAATTGTCTAGTCATGCCTTTTATCAGTTTGTACTGCGCTCTGATTTGTGTTTGTTTCTTAGCCACCTTTCTTACAAAGTTTCTCAGATTTAAATACATTTACTTATTAGCAGATTAATTAGTACTTTTCAAAGTTATCCAGGCAAAGTCCATCTGTTTAAGTGGAAGGTGTTGGTGCTGATTTATTGGGGAAAGGCTGTTTTGAACAGATAGAGGTGTTCAGATGAAATACTGTAAGCAGTGTTAGCAATGTTGATACTGTGTAAGTAAGACATGTCTATTCAAGCAAGATGTTTATATACTCTGATCTCCATTATAGCTGGAAATGGATGGCCATTTGTTTTACTTGGTGGTGGTTTACTGTTACCTGAGGACAAACATAGAAGGATAGGCCAGTGGTCACTAAGTGCACTCACTGAGTATGCTTGGTTATACTGTTAGTGATTTAAATCTTTCTGGAAAGTTGGTCAATATAATGTGAAACAGAGATGTTGTGGAATTTTTTATTGAATGTCTTCTGTATATTTTAGTTCTATATAGGTCTACTAATGATGAAGATTGTGTAAATTTTATATGGCGTTGACCTATCAAAAATAATTTCACTTCTCCTACTGCAATAAAGTTACACTGACATTTCCAGTTATATCAGTTAGAAAAAAGTCAGCGGAGATAGTTCAGGATTGTCAGGGTATGGATGTTAAGATAGAGTTTTAAATATTAGCTTTGTTTCCTCAGATTAGAAGATTTACCAGTTATGTTCAGCAACCAGTGATTAGGAGGGTAGTTAGTAAATGTTTGAAATAGGACCAGTGAGTGAAAGACAAGACTGGCTAATCAACATTATTTCCCTGTAATGCCCACTTTGTCAGGCATTGTTGGCTGAATGTGTATATTGTATCCATCCCTGTTTTCTTCAACCTTCTATTAATCTGTATTTCACACTCTACCAGGTCTGTCTCTAGAAGTGGCCACAGCGCGTTAACTGTGCTTCACAAATGTTTGAGTCAGCTGTTCTCGATAAGCACCGGTTGATGCACATGCTGTTGATCTTTGCCACTACAAATTTACACTATATCACATGATTAAACTTTGCAGTATTTATTTCTCTGTTTTATGTAGGGTGATCCTCCAAGCATGTATGTTTTTCAATTAAATTCTCAGTTTGTAAAATTCTGATGCATTGGGTATTTTCTCTCTTTCAGGTGTTTGTCAAAAGTTTAAATTTGATTGTCAGATTTTGTCTGAAGGAGTAACTATTGAGCACAGCTGTGAAACAGCTGTAATTTTATCTTTGTACTGCTAGTGTCATTTTTCAAACTGTTCTTGACAACGGCTGCACTTTGCAACTGGAACTTCATTAATCACAGAGAGGTTTGATGCAAATACTCTTCCTATTTCTGATGGAAAACCCTTCTACCTTTAATCTTAAGTTATAATCATTACACATAAGAAAGCTAGGAGGTTTAATTAAGGTTCAGGTTCATCTTGGAGGATGAGAAGGTGCTACTGTGTTTTACATGTAAAGGATCTTTTTCCAGAGATGAGATAATAATTTTGGAAGAAAACATGGAGGGTTTACAATTAATAAATAACAAATAATCAGAGTTATAGATTACTTTTATTTCAGAAATGCATGTAGATTTTTTTTTATTTTGTCAGTTGCTCAGGTTAGCAGTACTAATATTAAAAAAAGTGTCCCTTCTTTGACAAGTTCCCAGCTGTATTGTGTGGCGATTTTATATTTTTGCATCACATTTTTGGTCCGTTTTTCATAAAATTGGGTTTTCTGGGAAATTAGTGGCAAATTATTAAAGACTGAAGTTAGTAAATAATGACAGACATTTGAGTTTCAGATGTCATACCTTTCAGAAAATTCATACTAATGCAAGATCTACTATTGTATTATCTTTCTAAGCTTATAAGAGCAATATTTAAAAATTGTCCTTATTTTTGGGCCTTTGTCCCACTTCTATGTATGGTGTCCCACTTCTATGTATGGCTTTGTCCAGATTTCTTGCTCTGAGGTTGAGATTTATGACAAATGTGTCAGGGCCATCACAGTCAGCCAGAGACATTTCAAGTTGTGACATACTTGTTGCACCCCACTCTCCCATGTAGTGACTCTGGATGTGTCCAAGCAAGGCAAGGAGTAGTTATGCAGTGTAAATGTGCAGAGTATACCCCCATCCAAGGTAGACATAAGTACTACAGTAGCTTTTCATCTGTCCTTGATTTTGCAGAATGTTCTGATTTCTGCCATATTTTTACACTATTGATTTATGATTATTATTATTCAGAAAGTGCCTGTTGCTCTGTGTTTAAGTAGCAATGCTTTAATGCCAATCAGTTAAGCTTGTCTGAGATTGTAAGACGTAAGTACGCTTTAATAAGCATACTGTTAAAGAACTGCCAACAATGAAAGCTTTTCTGTTGTTGCCATGCAAAGAATACTTAACTTACATAACTAGATAACGTATAAGCCTTGGGTATTGAAATTCATATGACAGTATTTGTAATAAAGGACAGGATTACATTATTTTAAGAAGCTCATTACATTTCTTGGAGACTTGAAGTCATCTTTGCAGGCTTTACCTATAAACTAAACAGAATGCCAATCTATCATGTGTGGTCCATAATTTGTGCAGTAATCCTTTAAGCAATGTATCTTGAGCTTGTTTCTTGTTTGCTTTTGATTTTTTACTTTGATCTTGTTTTCCCCATGAAACAAGTAGATAGTTGGTGTCAGGCAGCAGGTCTTTTTTGGATAACAAACATTTTTACAAGTGGGGGTATCACAGAGATTGCTACTTTCAGCATGTTATTTGGTACTTTAATAAAGCTGAATATAAATTATAATTAGAACTGCAGTGCAAGAAGAAGTGGTTTGAGTTGAGTGCTGCTTGTTTTTCTTGTACTTGATTTTGACTGGCATTCCAGTAATGTATTTAAAAAGTAATTTATTTTTTCATGCCTCACAACCTTTTTGTTTCCATCTAGATAGTAAGTAACCTGCCATGCAGCCAATGGATTGAAATATTTTTTTTTACAATTCATTTTGTCTTGATTGGACTCTCATAATGATGGTTTGGCACCCAGAGTAGCGTATTTAATTAAAGTTACAGTTTTTGTGGTTTTGAGCATAACTCCTCCCCTTTCTAGTTGGCCGCACCCCTTCCCATTGACCCCACCCATTCAGCTGTCTCCTGCAGCCCCCCTTTGATTTGAAGTCACCAGCCGCCACTGATGTTATGTGTCATTCTCAGGGGATCTAGGACCTTTCTGCCTGGGATGGCATGATTGCCAGACCCCAATGATCTGCCACGGATGTCCTACATCTGTCACTGCTGGGTTCCCAGGTACTGGCTACATGTCTTGCCACCCCTATGGTGCCTTATTAGGCAGTGTTCCTAATGTTATTACCACCATAACAGCTACACATGTATACAATCTGAGGGTCATGCTGCTCAACAGTGGACATCTAACTGTCAGGATGCAGTCACTCATAGCAGTTGTTTGAGTGGAGGACACATGTCTGCTGTAATGAGAGGAGGTTCACAGCAGCAGACAACAGACCTGCAGTATCAGGCAATGATGTATTCTACAGCTGTCACCTCCCAAACATGGAACACACCACACCTTCATAGGTGGTGTTGTCTCCATATTCATTATGGATAGGAACACCTCTAAACTAGCATCCTATCATAATGCATTGGAGATACTTCCAGTAAAACTGCCTTCTGGTAATGGTGATATAACGATGATAGCCTGCTATGGGTCCACCTCTATGTCTCTAGACTGTCAATGTACATTCTTCAACACCCTGCCATCTCTGATGGTCCAATGCAACACTGACATAGTACCAGTCTTCAACTACCCCTCCATCACCTGGGGAATGGACCCAATCGCCAGTACAGTGGCCCAACACTTCTAGGATTAATCATTTCCATTGCTCTAGACCTGCTCATACTGACCCATGGTCAATGATGCAACAACCTTGACCCGTGTTGACCACTTAAATATGGGACCATTGCTCAGCCCCAGATGCTAGTCCCAGCATGGTGAGATTCACACAGGCTGTAATCAACATGGAACTCAACATGTCAGCCAACCCCCCCCCCCCCAAAGATAACCACCTGGCAGAAACTCTCCAAAGCTGACTTTACAGCCATGAAAACAGGGGTGGATGTCTTCACTGCACCCATGGCAATGGGATGTAGCTGCATGACTGTGGAATCATACACATAGGCATTGTACAAACAGGTACATGAATGCATGCTACTAGCCAGAGCTAAGAGAACCCAGACACTGTCCTCCAAACACTGGGAGACAGTGTGATGGTCCCCTGCCATTACTGAAGTGTACATCAGACGGAGGGCACTGTTGCAGGGAAAGGTGGTGTTCCATGACTGTTGAACTCCCTTATTAGCCTCAAACACAACTTTGGATCCCTCATGGATTCCCCAACAATCATTGATGGCAGCAGAGATGCAGCAGACACTGATGACAGTCACAACACCATTGATAGTTACATCAATAGCCTCCACAGCATTAAACACAAGTGCTGAAAGTTACTGCACAAAGCTAATACCTATCCTGAGACAATAGATATTGGCCACAGTCTTGGCAACACATTCAGTGCCAGATTTACCCCTCTCTCCCCCCACAAGTGAAGTGCTGTGTGACTGTGTTCTCACATGCTGTATCCCATGTCCATTCTTGGCATCTATGTGTCACCAGGATGTGACCCTGCAGCAAGGTCACAGGGTATGGCAGTGTGGTGACACATCCACCATGTCATAGGCAGGGTACAGTATGTGCATGGTAATTCCTGATCTGTAACACAGTGATTGCATATGCCTTACACATTATAGGACTGAGGGTTGTACATAGGTACATGCTGATGTACAATATCTGTTGTAGAATGGAGAATGATACATTTTCTGGTTTGGACACACCACCTCCAATTGCTAATAAACGCAGCCACAGGGGATAGTCATCAACCAAACACACTGGGATTACTATTCATACACACACACACACACACACACACACACACACACACACACACACACACACACACACACACACACACACACACACACACACACACAAGCACACCCATGCACATGCACACATGCACACGCACTCACACATACACACATTTTCCAGTACTGAGATCCATAGGTTCTTTGCTTCATAGGTGTGTAATAGGTGAATGGGCCTGAAGGCTCTACAAGGCTAGCCCAAGGGAATACCTTGGCATCAGGCAACATGACAATAGTCCCCAATGTGGCTCAGGATTATAGTCACTGGAGTGGTGGTACCTAGGGGTGGGTATTGTATTCCCCATCAACTCATTAAGGTTTTTATTGTGAATGGCCAGTGATGTGCACTGCTTCCCATGTATGTGATCTATATTCCATAACATGGACAGTGCCTGGGTTGTGCACATGTCCCACATGCATGTTCTTTGACATGTGGAAGTGTTATTGAGGTCTCTGGGGCATGTTGTGTGGACAGGTTGGTATCTTCTGACATAGCATTCCTGACCTCATTTGGTGAGACATGGCTATATAACTGAGGTAGTGACTACACCTACATTGACAGTATGATACAGGTATTCAGTGGAGTTAGTGGCATCTGTCCATACAGGGCATTTGTATAAGGCATGGTATTCCATTTGTGAGGTACATTTGGAAACTCTACAGTTGTTGCAGGCATCCAGTGGCAAAAGGGCCACTGTACACATTGATTGGGCTACTCAGGGGATGGTACAGGGTGCCATGTCCCTTTACTTGCTTTATAACACAGACTCAGTCAAGAGATGTAACACATCAAAGTGCTTTCTGATGTTGGTGGCACTGTTGTGGTCAACATGCATGTAGTCCACTGCAATCACACAGTGGGTACTATCTGTGAGGCAGGGGAACTACCAGTATAGTGGTTTTTGCCTAGCCAAGTGTGTTTGTGTATGATACGTGTGTGGAGAGTGGTCTCTGAGTAATAGAAGGGTTGCCTATATTTTTCACTAATCCATACTGTCACATTTAGGGCTGTGGATTGTCTACACCAACCTCTCTGGTGTTTGCCATATGTTGGCCTTGTAATATGGACACTGTGACATATATAAGGTCCTCAACATAATAATTTAACAAAATCCACCCCCAATGGATCCTGTTATTACACAGTCACAGCAAACCCCATGCAGGATACTGATGACAGGCACACACATTTGCCAGTACTGAGTCCTGAGTCTCAAATCCATATCTAGCCATGTATTGCTACTAAAGTGTATCACATTTATCGAATGTGCCATGGAGCTTATAAGATGGTTGTTGTCCCAAGGTGAGGAACATTACCAGCCCTTGTAAATACTGGCATTGGGTGATAGATTCCAAAAATTATTTTACCCTACACACACATTTACCTTTGCCAGGGTGAGGTTCAAGCCTCTATCTAGCTATCTTTTTGGACCATTATGGTTACACATTTACCACATGTACCACTGACACTCCATGGTTTAGGGTTTGGCAACAGGTACTTTTAAGGTGGATGATATCTGCAGGACTGTTAAAGTCAGGCACTGAGATGTGTACTGGGTGTAAATGGGGCCAACATCTTTGAGGTACAGACATGCATATTTAGACACACAAACACTTGTCAAGGATGATATTTAAACCCATACTTTTGTAGTTATTGCTACTACATTGTTCTGCATTTATCACATGAGCCATGGAGCTTACATGTTGGAGAGCTTTGGAAAGGTATCTTTCACATCAGCAGCAGTGCTAAAGGAGGGGAAAGGGAAGTGTTGTAAGTGTGAATGACCACAAAATCAGGTCTGTACAAGGATGCAGACACTTCTTCACACAAACACTCACATTTACACAGTTGTCAGGATCATGATTGGAACTCTTACCTAACAAGTTTGTTATACTACAGTAATACACAGTTATCCCATGCATTACAGAGCTTATATGTTGGAAAGATGTTCAAAAGTATCTTTGAAGTTGAGTCACATCAGCAGCAGTGCTAAAGTATGGGTAAAGGAAGTGTTGTAAGTGTGAATGAATACAAAATCAGGTCTGTACAAGGATGTACACACTCTCTCACACAAACATTCACATTTACACAGTTGCAGGATCAGAATTGGAACTCCTACCTAATTAGTTTGCTACACTATAGGTGTGTGCATTTATTGCATGCACCACAGAGCTCATATGTTGATGAGCTGTGCAAAGGTATCTTTGAAGGTTTGTCACATCAGCAGCAGTGTTAAAGGAAGGGTAAGGGAATTGTTGTAAGTGTGAATGACCGCAAAATCAGGTTTGAACAAGTATACACACACTCTCACATTTACACAGTTGCCAGGTTCAGAATTGCAACTCCTACCTAACTAGTTTGCTATACTATAGTATTACACAGTTGTCGCATGCACCACGGAGCTTATATGTTGGAGAGCTGTGCAAAGGTATCTTTGAAAGTGAGTCACATCAGCAGCAGTGCTAAAGGAGGGGAGGGGAAGTGTTGTAAGTGTGAATGACCAAACAATCAGGTCTCTATAAGGATACACCCAATCTCACAGTTACACAGTTGCCAGGATCAGAATTGCAATTCCTACCTAACTAGTTTGCTATACTATAGTATTACACAGTTGTCCCATGCACCACAGAGCTTATATGCTGTGCAAAGGTATCTTTGAAGGTGAGTCACATCAGCAGCAGTGTTAAAGAAGGGGTAAGGGAAGTGTTGTAAGTGTGAATGACCACAAAATCAGGTCTCTACAAGGATACACACACTCTCTCACACAAATACTCACATTTACACAGTTGCCAGGATCAGGATTAGCCCTCCTAACTAACTAGTTTTCTACACTATAGTATTACACACTTATCGCAAGTGCCACAGAGCTTATATGATGGGTAGTTGTCCAAAGGTATCTTTGAAGGTGAGTGGCATCAGCAGCTATGCTGAAGGAGGGGTATAGGAGATTTAGTGAGTGTGAATGGCCTCAACCACATTCATCTAGAAACACACACACTCACACACAACTTTATATTTGACATGACTGAGATTACAACTGCTACATGGATACCTATTCGTACTGCAATGTTGCACAGTTATCATAAGCATCACTGACACTATAGGGCTGAGGGCAAACCAAAGGTATTTCTACAGTAAATGACATCAGCACATCATGTGATATAGGCCAATGGGATGTGTAGTGGGTGGGACAGGCCACATAATGGGATTCTCTCTGTCGCTGTCTGCCTTTTTCATTCCCTCATCTGTGTGTGTGTATGTTTGACATATTATATTATGTTTGCCTTAGATATGCATGTGTATTCCTATCCAATGTGAGTGCATGAAGTATGAATGGTGTACAATTTGGTGTGTGTGCACAGATAGCTGTGACTAACCAATAACTGTAGTCCACTGTGGTGTGAGACATGGGCTTCATTTCTCTAAGTGTAGGAGCATGCCCAGTAAAGCCTTTTATATTGAGTGTGTGCATCCATTCCAGGTAGTATTGTACTCCAGTTCATGGTTTTGTGTGCTATAGCTACAACTAGTAAACTGTTTCTGCAGGATATCTGTAGATAGGCTGCCAATATGGAGACACCGTGGGTTTAACATACAGGGGATCCTGTAACTATTGCTGTCTGTGCTGCTTGTGTGACATGTTTGGTTGTAGCATAGATATTCTGACACATGTACTGTTTTACACTGTGATGTGTCATGTCATCGACCACTGACAGTTATCATTCTTTGCTCACATTTATTTACCGGGAGATATGAGATGAATGCAGCTGAGACCAATATTCTGAGGCCTATAGACTACACATTCTGGCACACACCTGCCATTGTGGAGAGGTGGCTACAGACAAAAGACTGCTGGTTTTGTGTAAATGGTGCAACACCTTGTTAGCATGCTGGCTGGGGTTACCCTTCTTGTGCTTTTCTCAACTTCACAGAATGGCCATATCCTGCTGGGGCCATACCTCTCAGCTGTACAGATACACCCAGGCTATCCAGAGGCAGGATTCATATATCTGGTCAGTTTACCTTCACATTGTGGTTTACAAGTGGTTTTGTGGCTATTCATTAATGGGTTTGTAATTGGGAGTAGTATGGGCAGACATTAGAGTATCAAACTTCACACACTCCATGGCTTCCATGCTTCTACACCCACCCCTCTGTTATTCTCTCCTCTACCTAACATTATGTAAGAAATATCTCAGATGTATCCTTATAGTTGGGCCTTTATCCCAGTAGTATTTATGGCCTGATCCACATTCCTTGCAGTAGGACATGGGGAGGCATGCTCCTGGCATTTGTCAACATGGACTTGCAATTGTTTTCTGTTTACTGTTAGGTTGTTAGTTGGGACCCCCTGACATTCCATACATTGGCACTATGGGTGAGGCATGGGCCTTTGCCAGAGGACTGTAGGCCATTTGAAAGTGTTGCAAGCCATCTGTTACTGCATTTCTACATAGGATTGTAGGGGATGCACAGCTGCAGACTTGAACATTTCAATTGACTGTACTGGTGCAAAGTGGTGTGGAGTACACATGTTAGATCTTAATAGCATATATTTCAGTTTCAGACTTCTTACCCTTCAGAACTGGAATGCAACTGCCAGACCTGTTGCAGTATGTCTGTGTAGGTATGGAGGGTGTGTGTGTGTTCATCATTGCCATCATTTGGGGGCCTTAGCCCAGCCTTTCTTCATGGTCATCTACACCTGTCCTAATGGGTGAGGCTGGTGCTAGATATGTGACCCTCATTGGCATCCATGTGTGTGACCTATTGACACCCACAGTTCTTAGGGCCATCACATGTACTACAGTGGGGAATATCACTTTGTGTAATGCTGTCTAGTATGTTGACACCAGTATTTGTTATGAATTTCTTGCTGTCTCATATAAGTATCTGCTGCTATCCTATTCAGCCACCCAATTCCTTTGCACGCTTGCATCCATATCATACATACAAGTATGAGAGCATACTACTCAATTCAGTTATTGATAGGAAGAGTGTCTTACCTTATTGCTGGGCCAGTATTGGGGACAGTGCTGGAGGGCTGACTATGTTGGATGCACATAGTACACTCCCTGTACATGGTAAAGCTCAGGTAGTGTCATATTTGGCAACCCTTTTACTGTCTGTGTGAATCAGAGAGAGGTATCAGTCCCTGGATCTCTACAGTGTCAATGTGTGTGCTATGCATTGCCTCTTTGCCAAGGCCTGGGTATACTGTGCACACCTCCTTTTGCCTACAGGGGCAGGGGATGTTCCTCCTCCAAGTCCCTCTGTACCTGTGTTGGCCTTGGCAATGGTGGGGGACTGTATGGCCCTGCCCCATGCTGTTCCTGCTGCAGCTAATTCTGCAGGATCATATTGTGTAGCATGGCACATACTATGAACATTTGGTTACATGTAGCTGGAGAGTACTGCAAGGCTCCACTGGATATGTCAAGGCAGTGGAACTGTGACTTCAGCATCCCATACACATGCTCTACAATGATCCTGGTTTGTGCATGTGCCTCATTATGGTGTTCTTGTTTGTGTGTGTGTGTGCATTTCTGATGGGTGTCATCAGCCACAGCTCCAGTGCATAGCCAGCATCCCCCACTAGATGGCTATATGAGATGTCCCCCTGGCAAACGCCTGATACAGCTATGAGCAATGCCAGATGTGGGAGTCATGATATCTTCCAGGACTGCCAGCACACACATTCATGATAATGCCCTGGGAATCGCACATGACCTGGTAGTTGATAGAGGGGAAGCCCTTGTGGTTTATGTAGACCCTACTCCACTCACCTGGTGATGCTTTGATGTGGATATGTGTGCAATCTATAGCACCAACTACTTCAGGGTATTCTGCTATACGGTGGAGGAGACGCATATGTGTGGTCAGCGCCTCACAGGCGGTGGGGAAATATATGTGCTCATTGGCATGTTGTGTCATGCCATCCAGGAACTGGTTGAGTACCCTGGATGCTGATATCTGTGAGACCCCCATGATATCCCCAGTTAGTCTTTGGAAGGTACCTGTGGCTAGTATTCTTAAGTCTAGAAATACCTTGGTATCCACTGGTATTGGTTCCCCTCTATTACTTCTGTGTGTAAGGTGTGGCTGGCACAGCTCAACGATTTGCTGTAGAATGTCCTTATCCATCCTATAGTGCTCTACTGTCTCCATCTCATGTAGGCTCTGGTAGGTTACCTTGGGTCTGTATACTCTTCTCCTCCTCCTCACTGTGGGTTGGGTGTCAGCATTCTTCTCTTTACCACCCTCAGTCTATAGCACATATTGATGGAGTAAAGCAGCAGTAGCCTCTAACATATTTAGTTATTTTTGCCAGTTAAAAATCCCCTGTCTGTGTACACCGGTGGTGTAGAGTTTGTGGAAAAAGACAGTCTGTAGGGTGTTTGCATAGTTTATATTAGTGTGCTGGGCTGCTACATGTCTAATTGGCTGATTCTGATACCACCTGCCAGCTATGCTAGTTCTCCTTGATTGCCTTCCTACTGCTGATTCCCTTTCCCACTTCCTCCCTATTTAAGCCGCAAGGCACGCTGTGCATACCTGGTGCTTAAATGTAGATAGTTCTGCTATTTCCTCTGTATTTTGTTTTTTTTAGGCCTGCTGCAGGCTGCGCACACCTGTTTAGCTAATGTAAGCTCTTTTAAGCCGAAATGGCCCTGCCTGGACACGAACACACTTTTCAATTCATGGAATAAGACAATGCAGCCTCAGACACACCCCCTTCCTTAGCTATGCTTAGCTAAGGGCAAACATGGACCACAGAGCTCCAATGAGCTTACAGCAAGCATGACCCACCTCCTTATGAAGTAATTCAGCTCTTATACTTGCACTGTTGTATTCCTGCACCTACATGGTTAGGTGCAAACTGACACTTTGAGGAAATTATACTTGAGAAACAGCAATGGGACAACCATGGCAAAGCACATATATTTAATAGACAATAAACAGATAAGCGCTTTCAGAGATGCTTCCTTCATCAGATCAATACAAAAATATAAAATCAGTCTGCATATAAATGCACTTGAAAAAACAATAACATTAATTAAAACCTTTAACCAATTAACATTTTCTAGCCTTTAAAATAGGTTTTAAAGGTATAAAACCGTTTAAGCCTGGTGAAACATCAGCTCTCAAACCAGCTATCCAGTGAGTCTCTTTAACGTCTGTGGCATTCTTTATATCACCACCTCTAGGTGCAGGAGTATAAATATCCAAAACCATAAATTGAAAATCATGCTGTGGAAATTCATTAATGTGTTGAGCTACTGCACTTCTTTGCACATTTTTCTGTATATCACCCATATGCTGTAAAATACATTCCTTTAACATTCTATTGGTTTTACCAACATAAAAAGAAGTGCAGTCTGCACAGGTTGCTATATAAATCACATTTTTAGTAGAACAGCATACATAGTGTGAACACATATATCTTTTTGGTAACAGGATGCTCAAACATATTATCAGTCTTAATATAACTGCATGCTTTAAATATTTTACATGGATATGCACCTAATTTGCCACTATATAATGTTTTACATTGGGAATGATTTTCTCCCTGTTGTTGTTTGCTTACTTTGAGGAAATCTGTGATTCAGTATAACTCCCCTCATTTGCATACCCCAGTGTGTACATCCTTAGTTACTGCACTTAGACAGACCCTTTCCCCTTGACAACCAGTACTCCCTGGTATTGTTTACATTCTACATGCCATTGACTATAATGGCAAAATGCAGAATTATCTTAAAATTGACTTTTCTCATTTTTTTTTTATTTTTAGCACGATCCTGTTCAGCACAATCCTGTTTGCGTGTTGCTGCCCTAAGCTTAAATTGCCATGATCAGCCAAAAAAAAAAGTTTAATTTAAAAAAAAAATTTATTAATGCCAATGGCCTTATATTTTGCCATTGGCATGTGTGTTTAACTGAAATACATGCTTTCCACTAGCTCTCCTGCCTCTGTTTGCTCAGATACAGAAATGTATTCAGTTACTAAATGAATACATTTCTGCTCTGACACTGTTCATGCACAGAGTCCAGCCAGCTTCATGGATCACAAATTTATCTCATTTACATGGTTTTTACCAGCAAATGAGGTGATTTGCATCCCACATGTATTTCCATGCAGGAACAGTGTAGGGCCACTCGTGCACGTGAAAACAGCAATTTCCTGGATCGCTCAGCAGCCATCTTCCATGCAGGAGCTCCTACACTGTTCCTGCATGGAAAATGGTCATTCCTGAATCCCGGGGATAGTATATATATATATATATATATATATATATATATATATATATATATATATATTTATATATATATATATATATATATATATATATATATATATATATATATACAGTGTGTGTGTGTGAGTGTGTGTATTGCCTCTAGGAAGGATCAAAAGTGGAATTTGTAAAAAGTAATTGTTTAACTAAATAGGTTGTATACATTGCTTTATGTGAAGGATGTTCAAGTTTTTATATAGGTAAAACATAAAAAAACTTTAAGTAGATGTTTTTATGAACATCTTTATGATATTAAAAACAAAACAGAAAATAATGCCTTGCATAAACATTGAATAGTTTGTTCATCATTTACTGAGTTGTCTTTTGCTATCATTGACCCAGTCAGGCAAATCCAAGAGGTGGGGATGCCAAAGTGTTGTTAGAAAACAAAGAACTAAAATGGCAAGTACTAATTACAAACAATATCTTACTGGGTTTTAAATGAATATGCTTCTATTCAGTCTATTCTAATTATGAGGGCAAATAATTTTAAAGGGTTGAAAGTTTTAAAAGTTTTATGGTTTGTATTTTTTGTGTGATAGGCTTTGCTTGAATTTTATTACATACTGTGGAATGATTTTCTCTCACTGCTCTAGGTTAATTGGAAAAGTGGTTAATTAATTGGTTTTGTATAAAAAGGACATTTTATTGATATGGTTCGATTCTGATGAAGTCCTGTTTGTGTTAAGGATGAAAATGCTTAACTGGTTTGGTTATAAATAAATAATATAGTTTATTTTACAGAAGAATCCTGTTTCTGACTTCTTGTTGCTATTTTTTTTTTATTTTTTTCTTGGTCATTCAGTGGTAACCACTTACTTTTTTAGTTATAAATAATACATGTATCACAACCAGTCATAAATAAATAGTCCCTAATAGTTTTATATGGTTATTAAAAGATTTTACGTAAATGGAATTACATCATCTTCTCAAATCCCTTATTTAAATAACATAGTTTCCTCTTTCCAAAACTTCATACATTCTAACCTTTGTATTAAATACAATATTTCTATGTTTCCAATTGCATATACAAATGACTGCTTAAAAACGTATAACTTCAACAAAATGCTAATATAGAAACAACTAAGTAACTTCATTCATACACTATTGAGAATTTAAGGTCAAAATACAATCAAGATTCTGAGAATTGGTTAATTTCACAAATATTTGAAGACCTTGTAAACACAGAGATTAGTAAGATATTTAATCTCGATAAGAAATTGTTTCTCCAAATTATTGGAATTCTTAATAAATATCAGTAATAATGCAATAAAAATAAATCGTAATTGACACAAATTTATACAATTCTGAAGTTAGATTTCATATATTTAGACAATACCTATTGGAACTAGTCCTTAAAAAATGAATAATAAAGACTTCTCTGAAGAAAACAAGAAATTAGTATTAAAATCTATAGACAAAACTATATTTTCATTATATTAGAAAATTTTCACTTAGAAATTCTTACACAAAGCTTTTGTCATGCCTAACAAAACTATAATTATGCACAAATCAACTTCTAGAAAAAAATGCATACATACACAATTACTTCATTATCTTACACATAACAATCTATTCACCCCCACCCAACATGGCTTTCACACATCACACAGTACTAGTACTGCATTAATCTCCTTCATGGATAATGTGACACTGGTAACATTACTTCAGTACTTCTACTAGATCTGTCAAAGGTTTTTGACACAGTATTACACAAAAAACCTTCTTCAGCAACATTTTAATATTGGCTGCTCCCCACCCTGCCAATAATGGTTTGCTAGCTACCTATCAAACCATCAGCAATGCATAAAATGGCAGAATATTCTATCCCAATACCAAACTAAACAATCTGAAGTACCACAAGGATCCATCCTCGGTCCTCTACTCTTCAATATTTTTACCAACAACTTACACACCACTTCCACTCTAAGCTCCATCATCCAATACACAGGTGATACTACCATAATTTCCTCCTGAAACAGCATAAAGCACCTCTAACAAATAACACAAGATACCTTTAACTCAATTGAAGCTTGGCTGAGAGAATCACAATTACTCCTTAACCCCCCCCCAAAAAAAAAAAAAACTTCTACTCTTCACAGCAAAACCCCTCTCAGTTGACTTTAAAATATCCTCTCAGAATAACACAAAAATTGAAACAGTATCCAATGCAAAACTTCTAGGCATTACCATAGACAATAAGCTAACACTTGGACACAATATTTATAATTCCATAAAGAAAACACACTGGAAATTAGGAACTTTTTATTGACATAAGACGTTCAAGGATAGCTTCACCAAAAAAGCCATTGCCAATACTTACTTACTCCCCTCCCTCTTATATGATGCCCCCATATTCACCAATCTTATCTCTAAAACATAAGATCCAAGCCTGCTACCACGAGATTGCCAAATTTGCCACAGGCAACTCTTACCATTCACATCACGGCCAAGTGCTCCGGGAACTCAACTGGCTTAAATTGCTACATCAACTTGACCTCCTTCAACAGACTATAGCCCATAAAATTATTTAGAATCCAGAAAGCTGTCCTGCTCATAAACCCATATTAAATCCTATACCCCACAAGAACCCTCCACTCTGAAAATGAATAGCTCATATCCATCCACAAACCAAACAAAAGAGCTGGACAGTGGCTATACTCACATGCTATCACAAAACTTTGGAACGCCCTTACTACGACCACAAATACCATAGACTGTTTTAATCAATTTAACTTCACCCTAAAAAAAGATCTACTCAATATGCATATCTGCCCCTGCACCTACCCAAAGAGGTAATAATCCATCCCCTCTCCTTTGTGCTTTTATCTATCCTACCAAAGTAATAACCCTCTCCAAACCTGTACAATACTTAAACTTCCCAAGTTTAATTATAATTATTTCATACAACTTCTTCTTATTACTAATTTCTAACTTTAATTTTATCCTCACTCCTTGAACCTTCTTTTCCTTTAACTCTCCTATAAAAATAACCCTCTTTACACTCCCTTCCAAACCCTTAATTTCAAATCTATCTCCTGTACAAAAAACTGTCATCTGTTTAACTGTACAATATGTTAACCAACTAGAAAACTATAAATTACTTTATTCACCTACAATATGTAACTCCACTGTTTAATATTCTTATTTTTAGAATCTGTGTGTACTTTAAATACTTTTTATATTGTAGAGCTAAACTTGTTTTGATGGAGCTTTTCTCCCCGTGCCTCCACTGAAAATAGGCTCCTGACCCAGTCGGACTTTCTCAGTCAACAAACATCAATAAATATTCATGCAAATCTTGGTTTAAACTTAAAGACTTGTTGGATAAATATTAATTGTTGATATGGAAAACTTTGATGTATTAATCAGCTGTTGACCTATGTAAATAATTGTTTGTTTTATCATTTATTTGTTTATTTATTGTTTTAAAACCAAATAAAAAGAATCATATAAAAAAGTCCAAACTCACCAAAAAGCACACTATCATGGATCACAGCCCTGCAGGAAAGCTCAAGCAGCAGTATAGTATTTACAATAAACAGCTGACAGCGCTAAACAAAATGAACAGTGAACTGACAACTGTCTGTCTCTGACAGAACAGAGACTTTTGTAAAAAGTCTGTAGTACTATACAGAATGCAAATCAACTCAATTCACTGGGGCAGAAGATGATGGCATGGATCCAGTTAGCAGAAGTAGGATCCAAAATGCAGGCATGGAGCAGAGAGACAGTTTTTATATTTGCAGTTAATGAAGAATTTTCTCATTGTCAGCAAAAATGCAAAGGGGCAATTAATAAAACCAGATGGCCTCTACATTAAAACTTCATAGATTAGTACTAGGCTAACTGCCCTTGGGGGCCATTTTAAACCTAACCAATTATACCACATGAGAATCAAACCCTGCACCTTGTGTCTAATAGGTAAATACTTTAACTATTATGCCACCTTCCCAACATATATAAAGCCTGTATACTCTGGATAAGAACCCCAGGTCATCTGCACTGCAGTCTAATGCTCTACACGTCTCCACATGAGTTTCTTCAATCTCAGTATAGTTAAGGTAGTATCAATAATGTGGAATAATGAAGCAAATATCAAAAGTAAATGAATCTGTAAGCCTACCAACAGCACAACTAATGGATGGTCTCAGCAGCAAACCAGAAACTGATCATATGTGGATGAAGAAGAAATCACCACTGACATCTTATATTGGAATAGACAGATCATCCTGCAGCCTCACCTTAACATGTGTGCTGTTGTTTAAACATGTTTTACTAGTGAAATTACATTTAATTTCTCACTTATGTCCCTTATGTATGATAAGGTTAAATCCCCTAACAAAGCAAGATAAGCAGCCCATACTGTTAGGCATTCACCAAGCAGTTCTGATAGCGCCTGTAGCACTAAAGTCCTGACTATGGTCCAGATAAACAAAGTTTGATTAGTAGTAACTGGGCCATTTGGTAGTGCAGGTAGGGAGGATATCCGTACCCATCCTGGGGGCATGTGGGTACTGCTAAAAAGCATTGCTGAGGTTAAGCCTCAGTTGTGGCTAGGAATGCACTAAGAGCATTGTCAAAAAGGAGTAGGGCTACATCTGAATTATACATGGAAGCATGAACAGTATCCCAACAATGCCCATAGCATTCCTTCCCAAGGACTGCATTAGTATACATAGGGGCAGAAAAGCCTGCATTTCATTACCAGCCCCAAAACATGGATCAGAATTAGTCTGTGTGAGTTTGCTAGATGATGGTAGGCCCTAGTAACAACTGATTGTCAGCAGCACCTTTTCAGATAACGCCACAATATGTAAAAGTCATGCTCTCCTCTTAACAAACCTTTGCTATTCTAAAGTCAACAGAATTAAGTCCCTTATGTCATTTTCGGCAAGATTCATTGTGAATATCTCCAAGAGTTTACATAGAATAGTGGTCAGACAGACATCTCAGAAGTTATTGACTATAATATACTCTTCTTGGGAATTTCTACTATTACAGTTGAGTCTATTGTCACAGATCAGGGTCATACCAAAATGTAATTATCAGATTTTAGTTGCACCTATGACAGCAGTTATCGGTAGTTTTATCTTTGTAACATTCTGACAAGTTTTTCCTTATTGTTAACTTTTAACAAAGTTTTTCTTCAAATAAGTTTTCTATATATCCTGTGGGTGCTTGACCATTTTGTTGTTGATTGATATGCTACCTTCTTTTTTTTCAGTTTTTTAATTAAATTAAAATCTATCTTTTAATTGTTTCCACCATGTCATGTCAAGCTACATTTCCAATTAAATATGAAAGATTTAATAAGAAAAAAATATTTCTGTACTTTGCTTAATCTAGTCTTGTTTTTTTATTATTAAGATATTTTCTGTAAGATATGTAGCACCACGTTTTGTGTTGTAGATATTAATTTTGTGATTGCAATAACCCCCGGGATTCAGGAATGGCAGTTTTCTGTGCAGAAACAGTGTAGGAGCTCCTGCATGGAAAATGGCCGCCGCGCAATCCAGGAAAGTGCTGTTTTCACGTGCATGAGCATCCCTACACTGTTCCTGCATGGAAAGTCATGCAGGATGAAAATCAACTCATATGCTGATAAAAACCATGCAAATGAGGTGATTTTGCAATTCACGAAGCTGACGGACTCCATGCAGGAACAGTGTCAGAGCAGAAATGTATTCAGTTAGTAACTGAATGCATTTCTGCATCTGAACAAACGGAGACAGGACAGCTCATGGAAAACATGTATTACAGTAGGCCATGGGCATTAATAAATGTTTATTTATTTTTTTAAATTAACCTATTTTTTTTTGGCCTATCACGGTCGTTTAAGTTTAGGGCAGCAGCGCAAACAGGATCATGCCAAAAATAAAAAAAAAAAAAAAATGAGAAAAGTCAATTTTAAGATAATTCTGCATTTTGCCATTATAGTCAATGGCATGTAGAATGTAAACAGTACGAGGGAGCACTGGTTGTTAAGGGGAAAGGGTCCATCTAAGTGCAGTAACTAAGGATGTACACACTGGGGTATGCAAATGAGGGGAGTTATACTGAATCACAGATTTCCTCAAAGTGTCAGCTTGCACCTAACCGTGTAGGTGCAGGAATACAACAGTGCAAGTATAACAGCTGAATGACTTCATAAGGGGGTTTGTCATGCTTGCTGTAAGCTCATTGGAGCTCTGTGGCCTGTGTTTGCCCTTAGCTAAGCACAGCTAAGGAAGGGTGTATGTCTGAGGCTGTATTGTCTTTTTTCATGAAATACAGAGCATGTTTGCATCCAGGTAGGGCCATTTCTGCTTAAAGAGCTTACATTAGCTAAACGGTGTGAGCAGCAGGCCTAAAGAAAAAAAAAAACAGAGGAAATAGCAGAACTGTTTACATTTGAGCACTGAGTATGCACCCGGCGTGCCTCGGGGCTGAAATAGGAAGGAAGTGGGAAGGGGAAATAGCAGTAGGAAGTCAATCAAGGAGAACTTGCATAGCTGGCAGCTGGAATGTATCAGCCAATTACAAATGCAGCAGCCCAGCACAATAATATAATAGGTTCATAGGTTCATAGGTAGATACTAGGCTATCTGCCCTACGGCATTTATAAGCCTAGCCAGAGTGTATTTGGCTTCCACCTCCCTATTAGATTAGCCTACTTTGCCTCTGTAAAGTAGGTCACAGAAGGTACCCTTTTAAGATTAGTTTACTGTGCCTCTGTCTAGCAGGGAGACAGGAGAGATCCCAGGAGTGAATTTGCTATTTCCCATCCATGCGTCCAAATTTCGCTTGAAGAGGGTCAGCGAGGGGCTATGTCTAACATGAATTGGGATTCTATTCCAGAGTGAGGGGAGCCTCTGGGAAATGAATCTGTCCCTCCAGCATGTCCTATTTATTTTTGTGCTGAGGTTTAGGTTCCTGGAGTGTGTAGCTGTAAGGGACTTGGAATTTTTGAGGTGGAGCATGTCCATTAATTCTGGGTTTGACATGGCTTTGTACATCAGGCATAGGTCACCTCTGAGTAGGCAGTAAGCAACTGAGTAGAGCTGGAGTTTCTTTAGTCGAGCTGCATAGGACATCTGTTTGTAGCCCATGATCATCCTCTTGGTGAGGTACTTTTGGGGTCTCTCCAGTTGCTGCAGGTGTCGGGTAAGGTACATCCCAAAAGGGGCATTGTATTCAGTTATAGGCCTGATGAGTGATGAGTAGAGGGGCACAATGACCTCTCTTGATCTAGATGCGAACCCTTTCGTGATAAGGTGAGCTATATAGAAAGTCTTTCTAACCACTTTGGCAACGTGATTATCAAAGGAGAGATTACTATCTACGTTGGTCCCCAAATCTCTAATTACTTCTTCCGTACTTAATGGATTACCACCTATGTGGTAATTTGTGGGCACCTTGTTTTTCCCATAGTGGATGACTATGCACTTTTTAGCATTTAGCTTGAGGCCATGGCTCTGGCACCAAGCATCCATCTCTGTGAGACCCTTTTGGAGGATGCTTGTGTCAGCTGGAGATTTGATTATGGCCCCCAGTTTGCAGTCATCTGCGAACTTTGTCAGCCATAATCTCCCTGTGTTAGCCTGAACCTCAGAGAAGTATATACCGAACAAGAGAGGTCCCAGAACTGAGCCCTGTGGGATGCCACTTGTAACTGGTTTGGATTCGGACATGGCACCTGTGATTCTGACCATGTGCATTCCCTGAGCCTGTTTGCAACCCATCTTGTGATATAGGGGTTGATATTTAAGCTAGTAAGCTTATTTATGATGCCCAAGTGGGGTATCATGTCGAAGGCTTTTGCGAGGTCCAGATAGGCTGTGTGGACTACCTTGCCCTCATCTATGGCTTTGGTAACTGTTTCAAAGAAATCAACTAGGTTTAAGAGGCAAGATCTGCCCTTAACAAAGCCAAATTGGGTAGGGTCCAGTGTCTGGAGGCTCCCAATGTCTTTGTTTATGAGTTCCATGATAATACACTCCATAGCTTTACAGACCAGACTAGTCAGGCTTATGGGGCGATAGTTTCCGGGTTCCGTTGTGGTACCACCTTTGTGGAGTGGGACCACTGTAGCTGTACGCCATTCTTTGGGTACATATCCTGTAGTAAGGCTAAGTATGAACAGCGACTTAATGTGAGGGTTCAGTTCTTCTTGGAGTTCATGTAAGACACAGCCTGGGACACCGTCCGGTCCCATAGATGCTGTGTTTTTTGCTTTGGAGAGGGCAGCTTGCACCTGTGCATCTGTGATGTCAGGGAGGTTACATTCAGTTGGGGTAGGCATATGCTCCTTTGGGGGGGAAGGGGGGGAAAAGTTTGCACTTAGTCTGTCTGCCAGGATGTTTGCTATGTTTGTAGGTTCGGTATATTTTGTACCGTTATGCAAAAATTCAGAGCATATCTGGGAGTTTCCACCCATGTTCCTGACATAACTAAAGGCCTTGTGATTGTCTTTAGTGTCTAGGGCAATTTTTCTTTCGAAACTGGCCTTTGATGATTTTTTGAGGGATCGAAGTTTCTTGCTATTACTGATCAGAGATGCCTTCCCTTTTTGGGATTTTGCTCTGTCATGTAGTAGATTGTTATATAGCTTATTTATGGTCGGGGTTCATCAGACCAGTCTCCTGTTTTTGGACGAGTGAGTCTTGGTTTTATTTGGGATAGCACGATCCATGCATTCCTGCAGGTGCTCATAGAATGCATTTGTAAAGGATTCTGCGGATTGGGCTGTATTATCCTCTGGCCCAGGAGCTTTGAAGGATTCCACCTCAGTTTTGAGAAGTGCAAAGTTGGCTTTTGAGAAATTCTTTACAGTGATTTCCTTGGCTGGGGACGGGATATGGATGTCCAGGGAAATTTGTTTATGGTCTGATCTTACCAATGAGGGGTTTACCTCTGGTGTGGAACATAGAGTCCCCATGTTGGTGATGACCAGGTCCAATATGTTGTTCCCTTTTGTGGGAGTGGTGACCAGTTGTTCCATTGCGTTAGAGTTTATAAATTCAAGGAACCATTGGGCGAGGGTGTTTGGGCTTGAGTAGTTTTCCCAGTCAATGTTTGGGTAGTTGAAGTCACCCAATAACAGTGTTTGGAGAGACCTTCATATTCTCCAGTGTTCTCAGGAATGCCAAGTGGGGTTCCTGTAATAGGGAGGGTGTTCTGTAGCAGGCTACAAACTGAAAGGCAGTTTTGCCCGCTGTTAGTTGCACATGGATGGTTTCCGATGCTTCGTGCAGTGCCACTAACCTGGAGGTGTAGGTATCTTTGATGAATATAGATACTCCCCCTCCTTTTGTGTTTCGGTCCGAGTTTTGGGGCCGAAATGGATGGTATGCGTTATAACCTGGTAGTGCTGGGGGGCTCTCAGGAGCCTTGAACCAGGTTTCTGTTACTGCACAGACATCGATTTTCTCCATACTGAGGAGAGTCTCGAGTGCGTGCATCTTGAGGTTTAGACTTCTGGCATAGAGTAGCATCACCTTTAGTTTTTTTATCTTTGGGTTGTCTATGGAGGTGGGTTTGTCCTTTGAGCCTTGCCTAAAAAAGGCACTATGGGGGTGGCAAGAGCCTTGGCCAGTATACAAAAGCCTAAGGGTGACAGGTGCAAGCCGTCCCTAGCGAAGCAACGTGGCTTGTCGAGCATGTCATCCCAGGCTGACAGACACTGGATCCCCTTTGAATGACACCAATACTTTAGCCAATTGTTGAAACTGATCATTTTGTCTTTATACTGTGGCATCATTCTTGGTGAGGGCAAGATGCTACTTAAGGTCAGGGTCATATCAGCCTGGGCTACATTGTCAGAGAGCTCCTCTATGTCTCTTTTCATGTAGTCCAGGGAGATACATCTCAGGTCATTCACACCAGCATGGACAATGATGGAGTCATACTTGTACTTGCTTTGGAGTGACCTGAGTGCTTGCATTATGTGGCAGATCCTGGCACCCGACAGGCAGCTTACAGTGACCTTCTCCTTGTTCAGTCTGGTGAGTGGAACGTCAGTGTGCCAGACAATAGAGTCCCCTATAACAAGTGTATTTGGTGTGTTGTTTGGCCTTAAGGGCTGTGACTGTGAAGCACACTGATTTTGTGAGATATGTGATTTGTGGGTATTGTTGAGGGGTAGCTGTTGCTTGGATATCTGCTTAGGTGGTCTTTGCTGTTTAGGCAGATTTTTATTTAGAGCCTCTGAGTATGATTTTGTGTGTTTATGTGTTGGGTATGCAGATGCAATAGGTCTGTGTGAGACTAGATTTGTGGTGTGGGTGGTTACCTTTTCCTCCTGACTGACTGTGCCAGTCTTGGGTTGAGAGAGCTCTGCCTCCAGTTTGGCTGTGTAACTGCATCTCTCACATGTATTAGAGTTTGTTGGAAGGAGGAGAGGGTTGTCTGTGTACATAAGGCAATTGTAACATTGACTCAAAATTCCCAGATTCACCAGCTGGACTGGAGAGTAACCTTGAAACTGACCCTTGGACATACCAGATTAGTATAGGGAACTGTTTTTTTACTGATCAGATTAGGGAAGGGAACTGATTTTTCACTTGATCAGGAAGGACCAATCGGGAGTCTTATACTTATGAGAAGTCAAGGAGGGTGTAGTGCTTTAGTTAGTTAGTGTTTCCTTATAAGAGCTGAGCAAGTGCAGGGCTTTAGAAAGAGAATAGAGTGATTACTGTGAGAGTTTGAACAGTTCTAAGGGAAAAAGTGAAGAGCAGACTTTGTGGAGCCTGGAATAGTTTAAACATGTTTAGGTGGTGCTGCCCGACGCTGCTCAGTGAGCAAAACTGCGCAAAAAGAGAGTTGTAGGGTTTTAAGAGAGAGAGATCAATGAGTTTAGAATTGACCCAAAATGGCCAATAAAACTACAGCTTCTAGGTAGTAACCACTCCTCCAGGGACAGGCAGGCTGTTCAGTGTTAACCACTCCCACTGATGAACACAGAGACTTCCCTTTAGCCCAAGCAAGCACTGGCCTTCTAGAAACTTCCAAACAGTTCAGAACAGCAAATCTGTAACTGAACTTTCTTAAACTATGCAAACACCCTACAGACTGTTTTTCCCACAAGCTCTACACCACCAAAGTACACAGATGGGGGATTTTTAACTGGCAAAAATAACTAAATATGTTAGAGGCTGTTGCTGCTTTACTCCATCAGTATGTGCTAGAGACTGAGGGCGGTGAGGAGGAGAATGCTGACAACCGACCCACAGTGAGGAGGAGGAGAAGAGTGTACAGACCCAGGGTAACCTACTAGAGCCTACATGAGCTGGAGATAGTAGAGCACTATAGGGTGGACAAGAACATTCTACAGCAAATCATTGAGCTGTGTGGCCACGCCTTACACACAGAATGAATAGAGGGGAACCCGTATCAGTGGATACCAAGGTATGTCTAAGATTAAGAATACTAGCCACAGGTACCTTCCAAAGACTAACTGGGGATATCATTGAGGTCTCACAGGCATCAGCATCCAGGGTACTCCACCAGTTCCTGGATGCCATGACACAACATGCCAATGAGCACATATATTTCCCAACCACCTGTGAGGGGCTGACCACACGTATGTGTCTCCTCCACCATATATCAGAATACCCTGAAGTAGTTGTTATAAACTGCACTCACATCCACATCAAAGCACTACCCAGTGAGCAGGGCAGGTTCTACATAAACCGCAATGGCTTCCCCAGCATAAACTGCCAAGTCATGTGCGATACCTAGGGCATTATCATGAATGTGTGTGCTGGCAGCCCTGGAAGCTATCATGACTCCCAGATCTGGCATTCCTCACAGATGTATCAGGCATTTGCCAGGGGGGACATCCCATATAGCCATCTAGTGGGGGATGCTGGCTATGCACTGAAGCTGTGACTAATGACACCCATCAGAAATGCGCACGCACCCAAACAAGAACACCATAATGAGGCACACGCACAAACCAGGATCATTGTAGAACATGTGTTTGGGATGCTAAAGTCATGGTTCCACTGCCTTGACATATCCAGTGGAGCCTTGCAGTACTCCCCAGCTACATGTACACAAATGTTCATACTATGTGCCATGTTACACAATATGATCCTGCGGAAACAGCTGCAGCAGGAGCAGCACGGGGCAGGGCCACACAGCCCCCCACCATTGCCAAGGCCAGCACAGGCACAGAGGGACTTGGAGGAGGAGCATCCTGAGCCTGCTCCTGTAGGCATGCACAGTATGCCCAGGCTTTGTCAAAGAGGCAATGCATAACACACACATTGGTAGTGTAGGGACTTAGGGACTAATACCTCTCTCTGACTTGCACAAACAGTAAAAGGGATGCCAAACATGACACTACCTGAGCTTTACCGTATACAGGGAGTGTACTATGTGCATCCAACATAGTCGGCCCTCCAGCACTGTCCTCAGTACTGGCCCAGCAACAAGGTAAGTCATTCTTCATATCAATAACTGAATGGAGTAGTATGTTCTCATACTTGTATTTTTGATATGGATGCAAGCCTGCAAGGGAATTGGGTGGCTGAATGGGGATAGCCACAGATAGCTATATGGGACAGCAGGAACCTCTTAGCAAATACTGGTGTCAACATACTAGGAAGCACTACACAAGGTGACATCCCCCACTGTAGTACATGTGATGGTCCAAAGAACTGTGGGTGTCAATAGGTCACAAACATGGATGTTAATGAGGGTCACATATCCACCACTAGCCTCACCCAGAAGGACAGATGTAAATGACCATGAAGAAAGGCTGGGCTAAGGCCCCCAAATGATGGCAATGGTGAACAGCCCCCCACCAGACCTACACAGACATACTACAACACGTCTGGCAGCTGCATTCCAGTTCTGAAGGGTAAGAAGTCTGAAACTGAAATATATGCTATTAAGATCTAACATGTGTACTCCACTGATTTGCCTCCTGTCTGCATGATAGGTCACAATACAATATGAAATGAAAGCCAACAGAGTAACCGCACCGGTTCAGTCATTTCAAATGTTAAAGTCTGCAGGTGTGCACACCCCCCACAATCCCATGTACAAATGCAGTAACAGATGGCTTGCAGCACTCTCACATGGCCTACAGTTCTCTTGCAAAGGTCCATGCCTCACTCATAGTGCCAATATATGGAATATCAGGGGCTCCCAACTAACAACCTAACAGTAAACAGAAAACAATTGCAAGGCCATGTTGACAAATGCCAGGAGCATGCCTCCCCATGTCCTACTTCAAGGACTGTGGATCAGGCCAAAAATACTACTGGGATAAAGGCCCAACTATAGGGATACCTCTGAGATATTGCTTACATAATGTTTGGAGGAGGAGAGAATAACAGAGGGGGTGTAGAAGCATGGATGTCATGGAGTGTGTGAAGTCTGAAACTCTAATGTCTGCCCATACTACTCCCGACTGCAAACCCATGAATGAATAGCCACAAAACAGCTTGTAAACCACAGTGTGAAGGGAAACTGACCAGATATATGAATCCTGCCTCTGGATAACCTGGGTGTATCTGTACAGCTGAGAGGTATGGCCCCAGCAGGATATGGCTATTCCTTGAAGTTGAGAAAAGCACAAGGAGGGGAACCCCAGCTAGCCTACTACCAAGGTGCTGCACCATTTACACAGAACCAGCAGTCTATTGTCTGTAGCTACCCCTCCACAATGGCAGGTGTGTGCCAGAATGTGTAGTCTATATGCCTGAGAATATTGGTATCAGCTACATTGATCTTGTATTTCCTGGTAAATAACTGTGAGCAAAGAATGATAACTGTAGTAGTTGATAACGTGGCACATCACAGTGTAAAACAATACATATGTCAGAATATCTATGCTACATCCAAACATGTCACATAAGCAGCACAGACAGAAATAGTTACAGTATCCCCTGTATGTTAAGCCCATTGTGTCTCCATATTGGCAACCTATCTACAGATATCCAGCAGAAACAGTTTGCTAAGTGTAGCTGTAGCACACTAAACCATGAATTGGAGTCCAACCTTCCCTGGAATGGATGCACACACTCAATATAGGAGGCCATGCTGGGCATGCTCCTATACTTAGAGAAATGAAGCCCATGTCTCATAACACAGTGGACTACAGTTATTGGTTATCCGCAGCTGTCTGTGCACACACACCAAATTGTACACCATTGATGCTTCACACACACACATTGGATAGGAATACACAGACATATCTAAGGCAAACATAATATAATATGTCAAACATACACACACAGAGACATGGGGAAGAGAAAGACAGACAGTGACAGAGAGAATTCCATTATGAGGCTTGTCCCACCCACTAAACATCCCATTGGCCTATATCACATGATGTGCTGATGTCATTCACTGTAGAAATACCTTTGGTTAAACCTCAGCCCTATAGTGTCAGTGGTGCTTGTGATAACTGTGTAACACTACAGTACAAATAGGTAGCTATGTTAGCAGTTGTAATCTCAGTCCTGTCACATGTAAAGTTGTGTGTGAGTGTGTGTATGCGTTTCTAGATGAATGTCGTTGAGGCCATTCACACTCACTAAATCTCCTGTACCCCTTGTTCAGCACCACTGCTGATGTCACTCACCTTCAAAGATACCTTTGTACAGCTCCTCATCATATAAGCTCCATGGTGCTTGTGATAACTGTGTAATACTATAGTGTAGCAAACTAGTTAGGTAGGACTTCCTCTCCTAATCCTGTTAAATGTGAATGTTTGTGTGAGAGAGTGTGTGTATCCTTGTAGAAACCTGTTTTGTGGTCATTCACACTTACAACACTTCCATTACCCCTCCTTTAGCATTGCTGCTGATGTGATTTCCCTTCAAAGATACCTTTGCACACATCTCCAACATATAGGCTCTGTGTTGCATGAAACAACTGTGTAATACTGTAGTGTAGCAGACTGGTTAGGTAGGAGTTTCAATCCTGATTCTGGCAACTGTATAAATGTGTGTGTATCCTTGTACAGACCTGATTTTGTGGTCATTCACATTTACAACACTTCCCTTACCCCTCCTTTAGCACTGCTGCTGATGTGACTCACATTCAAAGATACATTTGCACAGTTCTCTAACATGTAAGCACCTTGGTGCATGTGATAACTGCATAATACTATATTGTAGGAAACTAGTTAGGTAGGAGTTCCAGTTCTGATCCTAGCAACTGTGAAATGTGAGTGTTTGTGTGAGAGACTGTGTGCATCCTTTTAGAGACCTAATTTTGTAGTCATTTACACTTACAACACTTCCCATACCCCTCCTTTAGCACTGCTGCTGATGTGACTCACCTTCGAAGATTTCGTTGCACATCTCTCTAACATGTAAGCTCCATGACACGTGTGATAAATGTGGAACAATATAGTAGCAATAGCTACATAGGTATGGGTTTGAAATACATCCCTGGCAAGTGCTTGTGTGTGTGTATGTATGTCCTTACCTCAAAGTTTTTTTGCCCCATTTACACCCAGTACACATCTCATTGCCTGACTTTAGCATTCCTGCAGATATTATCCCACCTTAGAAGGACCTATTGCCAACCCTAAACCATGTAAGGTCAGTGGTGCATGTGGTAAATGCATAACATAATGGTCCAAAAAGATAGTTAGATAGAGGTTTAGACCTCACTCCTGGCAAATGTAAATGTGTGTGTTGGGTAGAATATTTTTGGGAATCTCTCACCCACTACATCACCCAATGACAGTATTTACAAGGGCTGGTGATGTTCCTCACCTTAGAAGTACCTTGGGACAACACCTATCCTATAAGCTCTGTGGCGCGTGCAATAAATATGGCACACCGTAGTAGCAATACATAACTAGGTAGGGGGTTGAAGCTAAGTGCTAGCAAGTGTGCTTGTGTATTCGTGTCTGTCATCAGTATCCTGTGTGGGGGTTGGTGTGATTGTGTAATAACAGCATCCTTTGGGGGGTGGAGTTTGCTAAATTATTATGTTGAGGACCTAGTATATGTCACAGTGTCCACAGTACAAGGCCAACAGATGTCAAACACCAGAGAGGTTGGTGTAGACAATCCACAGCCCTAAATGTGACAGTATGGATTAGTGAGCAATATAGGCAACCCTTTTATTACTCAGAGACCACTCTCCACCCATGTATCATACACAAACACACTTGGCTAGGCAACAACCACTATATTAGTAGTTCCCCTGCATATTGCCTCACATATAGTGCCCACGGTGTGATTGCAGTGGACTACATGCCTGTTGACCACAACAATGCCACTGACATCAGAAAGTACTTGGATGTGTTACATCTCTTGACTGTGTGTTATCCATCAAGTAAAAGGGCATGGCGCCCAGTTCCATCCCCTGAGTAGCCCAATCAATGTGTACAGTGGCCCTTTTGCCATGTTCCACACTGGACCCCTGCAACAACTGTAGAGTCTGCAAATGTATCCCACAAAGGGAATACCATGCCTTATACACATGCCCAGTATTGACAGATGCCACTAACTCCACTGAATACCCGTATCATACTGTCAATGTAGGTGCAGTCACTACCTCAGTTATATAGCCATGTCTCACCAAATGAGGTCAGGAATGCTATGTCAGAAGATACCAATCTGTCCACACAACATGCCCCAGAGACCTCAATAACACTTCCACATGTCAAAGAACATGCATGTGGGACATGTGCATAACCCAGACACTGTCCATGTTATGGAAAATAGATCACATACATGGGAAGCAGTGCACATCACTGGCCATTCACAATAAAAACCTTAATGAGTTGATGGGGAATACAATACCCACTCTTGGGGACCACTCCAGTGACTATACTCCTGAGCCACATTGGGGACTATTTTCATGTGGCCTGATGCCAAGGTATTCCCTTGGGCTAGCCTTGTAGAGCCTTCAGGCCCATTCATCTACTACACATCTACAAAGCAATGAACCTATGGATCTCAGTACTGGCAAGAGTGTGTGTGTGTGTGTGTGTGTGTGTGTGTGTGTGTGTGTGTGTGTGTGTGTGTGTGTGTGTGTGTGTGTGTGTGTGTGTGTGTGTGTGTGTGTGTGATTGATGAATATCCCCTGTGGCTGTGGTCATTAGCAATCGAGGTGGGTCCAAACCAGAACATGTACCATTCTCTATTCTACAACAGATGTTACATCAACATGTACCTATGTACAGCCCTCAGCCCTATAATCTGTGAGACATATGCAATCACTGTGTTACAGACCGGGAATTACTGTGCACATACTGTACCCTGCCTATGACAGGGTGGATGTGTCCCCACACTGCCATACCCTGTGGCCTTGCTGCAGGGCCACATCCTGGTGACACAGATGCCTAGAACAGACATGGAATACAGCATGTGAGAACACAGTTCACTCAGCACTTCACTTGTGTGGGGGGGTAAAGCTGGCACTGAATGTGTTGCCAAGACTGTGGCCAATATCTGTTGTCTCCAAATAGGTGTTTCTGCAGTAGCTCACAGCACTTGTGTTTAATGCTGTGAAGGTTGTTGATGTAACTATCAAGGCTGTTGTGATTGTCATCAGTGCCTGCTGTATCTCTGCTGCCATAGATGCCTGTTAAGGACTCCATGAGGGATCCAAAATTGTGTCTGAGGCTAATAAGGGAGTTCAACACTCATGGGACACCACCTTTCCCTGCATCAGTGTCCTCCTTCTGATGTATACTTCAGTAATGGCAGGGGACCATCACATTGTCTCCCAGTGTTTGGAGGACAGTGTCTTGGTTCTCTTAGCTCTGGCTAGTACCATGCATTCATGTACCTGTTTGTACAGTACCTGTGTGTATGATTCCACAGTCATGCAGCTACATCCTATTGACATGGGTGCAGTGAAGACATCCACCCCTGTCTTCATGGCTGCAAAGTCAACTTTGGAGAGTTTCTGCCAGGTGGTTATCTTTGTGGGGGGTGTGGCTGACATGTTGAGTTCCATGTTGATTACAGCCTGTGTTAATCTCACCATGCAGGGATTGACTTCTGGGGATGAGCAATGGTCCCATATTTAAGTGGTCAACACAGGTCAAGGTTATTGCATCCTCTACCATGGGTCAGTAAGAGATGGTCTAGGGTAATGGAAATGATGAATCCCAGAAGTGCTGGGCCACTGTACTGGTGATTGGCTACATTCCCCAGGTGATAGAGGGGTAGTTGAAGACTCGTACTATGTCAGTGTTGCATTGGACCATAGGAGATGGTAGGGTGTTGAGGAATGTGCATTGCCAGTCTAGGGACAGAGATGTGGACCCATAGCAGGCTATGGTCTGGATAGCACCATTACCCCAAGGCAGTTGTACTGGAAGTATCTCCAATGCATTATGATAGGATGCTAGTCTGGAGTTGTTCCTGTCCATAATGAATATGGAGACAACACCACCTGTGGAGGTGTGGTCCATGTTTGGGGGCTGACAGCTGTGGAATATGTCATAGCCTGATACTGCAGGTCTGCTGTCTGCTGCTGTGAACCACCTCTCCATTACAGCAGACATGTGTCCTCCACTCCAACAACTGCTATGTGTGACTGCATCCTGACAGTTAGATGTCCACTGTTGAGTAGCATGACCCTCAGATTGCATATATATGTAGCTGTTATGGTAGTAATAACATTAGGAACACTGCCTAATAAGGCACCATAGGGGTGACAAGATATGTAGCCAGTACCTTGCAACCCAGTGGTGACAGATGTAGGACATCTGTGGCAAGTCATTGGGTTCTGGCAATCATACCATCCCAGGCAAAGAGGTCCTGGATCCCCTTAGAATGACACATAACACATAAGTCAATGTTGCAATCAACCATCTGTTGATAGTACCACAGCATCATTCTGGGTGACAATGGTACACTGCCCATGGCTACTGTCACACCTGCCTGAACTGCATAATCAGAGAGTTCAACCATGTATCCTGTCATGTCAAGGGAGGTGTGTCCCAATTCATTCACACCCATATGGATACAGAGTAATACTCATAGCTGTTATGGAGTGACATGACTGGCTGTGTTATGTGTTAGATGCTGGCATGTGATTGATATTTGGCTGTTACCTGGTCCATATTCAACCTAGTGAGTGGGATGTGTGTGCCTCAGTATTGAGTTACCCATGGTCACTGTATTGTGCAAGGTGGTTAGCCTTAGCGGCTTAGGTTGGGGGCACACTGTCTAGGTTAAATATGTGTCCCTTGGCATGTGCCATGTTGCGGTGTCTGAGTGAGTGTCTACCTTGCTGGTCTGTGCTGTTTGGGTAGATGCCCATTGAGTGCCTCTGGGAAGGTGGGTGTGTGGCTTTTCACTGTATGTCATAGCTGTCAAAGTGGGTGTCATGATGAACTACGTGTTCCACATGGTGTGGTGCAGGTGTTGATCTTATCCTCTTGACCTGCTAGTCCATTATTTGCTGGAGAATGCATATGCCCACATTGGGTGATATATGGGTAACCCTCACAGGTATGAGTGTTTGGAGTTTTGAGAGGAGGGTTGTCTGTGTACATGTGGCAGTTACAACAGCACCTCAGAATGGACATGTGCACCAGGTCAATGGGTGAAAGCACAGATAACCACCCTTCAAACATGCCAGGAGGGATGGACGTAACTAGTAAGTACTGGAGCAATATCTGTGATAAACGAGTACTGCTGACAGCTAACAGGTGTGCCACACTTCATGATACAATAACCTGGTGACATGCCAAGCCATAATGCTAGTTGAAGTGCAAGACAGGAAGAACTAGCATGATGTATGGGTGGAACAGAAGGCAGACTGTCTGCCACCTGTAATGCTTTACCACAGCTGTGCAGTTATCAGCAGCTTTGGCCACATGAAAGTTCACTAAGCCCTGTAGTGTGTGCAGTAACTACATACCACTATAGTAGACATACCTAGATAGGCAGGATTTCTAATCCCAATACTGGCAGATGTGTGTATGTGTGTGTGAATCATGTACTATCTGGCTCATCCCATTTTTGACCTGTGTACTGCCCTTTACACTTTCCTTCACTCCAATTTAGTAGACCTGTTGATGTCATCCACCTCAGAATTGCCTTTGGGTGAGTTGGAAATGTATAAGCTCTGGGGCATGTCTTATAACTGTGTAGCACTATAGTAGGAATACCTAGATAGGCAGGAGCTCTAATTCCAACACTGGAAAGTGTGTGTGAATCATGTACTGTCTGGCTCATACCATGTTTGACTTGTGTACTACCCTTTACACTTCCCTTCACTCCAAATTAGTAGATCTGTTGATGTCATTTATCTTAGAAGTACCTTTGGTTGAGCTATAAATGTATAAGCTCTGTGATGTATCTCATAACAGCATAGCACTAAAGTAGGAATACCTGGATAGGCAGGAGTTCTAATCCCAATACTGGCAAATCTGTATGTGTGTGTGAATCATGTACTATCAGGCTCATACTATTTGTGACCTGTGTACTACCCTTTGTACTTTCCTTCACTTCAGTTTAGTAGACCTGTTGATGTCATCCACCTCAGAAGTACCTTTGGAAGATGTGGAAACATATAAGATTTGTGGCACGTCTGATAACTGTGTAGCACAATAGTAGTAATACCTAGATAGGCAGGAGTTCTAATGCTGGCAACTATTTGCGTGTGTGTGAGGATCATATCATGTGTGGCTTATGCCATTTTGATGTGTATACCATACACAGCTGGTGGCCACTTCCCAATGACATTACTTTATACAGTGTGGTGACAGTATCTGCCTCACATGCAGCAGGTTAAATCATTGTACAATCCTCTGTACAGATGTGTCTGGAAAAGCCATATGTTTGAAACCTATATGTGGTTGGAAGTAGTCTGTGTGCATTAACGATGCCCATGTATGTGATATTATAGCCAAATAGGCCACAGTGAGTGTACTGACTCATATGGCAGCATGAGGTATCATACCTGACTGAAAAATCATGCTGATAGGACGTCTGCCACCCTCACAGGTGACCTGCCTTGTATGTGCAATGCATGAGTACAGATGCTTGGTTTTACAAGTAAACTGTACCTGTTATGGGTCACATTAAAAGCTGGAAGAGGTATGTACTGTCATATTGTGGTCCTGATTAGTATGTAACAGGGACACCTTGCATCTTAAGAGGGGTGTGTACACAATTTATATCCACTGTATAACAGTAATGTGTCACACATGACTTTACCTTAGGACATTGGTCCAGCACATATTAACTCTGTTCTTGGTATAGTACTAATAATCATATCCCCCTCTCTAGGTGTTCCTACCTCACATCCCCTGAAAAACTTCTAAAAGCATATACGGTCATTCCGGGAATAACAACAAGTATGGAAGACTTTCCCCACCATGGAACTTGTTTTAATAAGGTCAATATCCATTAAAATACCTTGTCACCTGTAAACCTAATAAACTGGGTCCAAAAAAGCACTGGTGAATGCCCCCATAACTCCCAGTTGTAATCTGTTTTGCTTGTAATCTGTTTATGCTGATAAGCATTAGGTTGGAAGGGTTAGACTTGCCTGTAGTCTTTTCCCCTTAAGTTAAAAAAAAATGCTTTTTTTCTACTGTTCAACATGATGAGTGTGCTCTGCACCACCAAACAGTGCATTTCTCAATAAACTAAGTGAAACAATCATGCTACAAAAGTAAATTGGAAAACTGGCTCTCTGCATTGTAAATTGAGAAGCAGGCAGGGAACTGTGTAGTTTTTAACAGTAGGGTCTAGGAACAGAATATTGAGCATATAAAAAGAAACAAAACAGCCTCCTTGTAACTCATTTAACAATAGGGCTTATGAACAGAGTATTGGGCATATAAAAAGAAACAAAAACGCGTGCTTGTAACTCATACCTGCACATGCTGCCTCTAGGCATCTGCTTTACTGGTTTAGCCTCACTCCGCTCGCTTCACTCGCTCTGCACCCCACCCTGCCCCCAAAACCCACACACCCCCAGTAGTACTACATTTATAGTACCACTGGCATGCTCCCTTAATAAGCTAACTTACTACACATGCTCCTAGAACTCAGCAAACTCCTAGCATAATAATACACCCTCTATCCACCCCACTATCCATATTAACCCACCCATAGCTATTCTAGTCTCTCTAATCTTTTATCCACCACATACACTCAATACAGACTCTACCCTAGTACTTTATTATGACTACAGCTAAAACACTAATGCTGCTACCCTTAGTACCCCTGCTATTCATTCCTTATTACCTAAGCTCCTATGAATATGTACAGCATCTTGAAATCCAATACCCAAACTCTCAAACAGACACCAACCCAGCATTTAATAAGTTTATGCACCACATAATCACCCCCTCCTAATTCTTCACCCCCCCAATTACCATCACCTGACTAAATACTACTACATTAGCTTAAAAACCAAAAGCTCTGAAAAAATCATAAACAAATTTTTAAGACGCATAAGCAACGTAAAAATTAATCTTATGAAGGATGGTGGCATCAACCCCAACCCTGGCCCATCCACAGCAGTACACCCAAGCACACCATCTAACAACCCAACGTGGGGTCTATATTATACGAATGAAAACTCACTTCAGCGAAACCTGTTTGAGTGACACATATTGAGTGAATGTCTCAAATATCGCAAAACTGAACAGAGATCACCGTAGGGAAATCTTCCCTTTACTTCAATGGAGTGCGATCTCAGAGTTGGTATATTTAAGTAGTGGGGGTGTGGGGGATGCAGGGGGGCTTGCATAAAACAGTTATTGATATTTTTCATCGGTTAGGTTTTTTATTTTTGTTCTTCGATATTTGAGACATTTGCTCAATATGTGTTGCTCAAATGGGTTTCGCTGAAGTGAGTTTTCATTCAAATAATATAGACCTCCCAAATGTGTACTCCCCAGATTGATAGACTTCCAAACTCATTTCTGGTCTGTCATCTCAACAGCCGAAGCCTAAACAATAAGATCCATAGCCTACATGGACTCTTAGCTGTTCACTCCCCTGATATCCACTGCCTAACAGAAACCTGGATAAAACCAATAACCAAAGATAATGAAATAACCCCCCTCCCCCCACAGTACAACATCCTTAGACTGGACTGGATCTCCAGGAAAGGTGGTAGGGTAGCTGTACTATACAAGTCTATTCTTACAATAACAATTGACACCCAACAGCCACCCCAGTTTGGCAATGCAGAAATTCTCATCACCAAACTAATAATAAACAAAAATAAATACAGATACATTGTCTGCATTTATATTCCACCCATCAAGAATGATAATACTTTAGAAAATATCTTACATTGCCTAGCTTCTAACTATCCCCAGGAAACCATTTTCTTGGGGGTCTTTAACACTGATAGGAACACTTGTTCCTCTGAAACTCCCTCCACCCATTTAAACCTCCATGGGTTTACTCAGATCATTGCCACCCCCACAAGATTTTGCAAAAATAGTCAAAGTTAGTATCCTTGATTGGATACTCTTTAACAGCCATCCCCAAAAGTACAAGTCAGGTACATTACCTGATGATCTAAGTGATCACTGCCTTATCTATATTATTAGGCTCAAACCCAACATTCCCAACAATCCATCTACAAAACTACAAGAAATGTTAGGAACTTTAACCTTGACAACTTCCAAAATGAACTCAAAGCATGTAATTGGAATGTATTGAAATGACTCACATTACAAGAAGCAGTTGAGTACTTCAATACCAGATTTCTAGCTATCCTTAACCACCATGCTCCTACCTGTACCATCCATGTAAAAGCCACAGTTGCACCGTGGCTATCTAAAGAAAAAAAAAAACAAAATTAAACTAAGAACCAACGTTTGGGCCAGGTGGCATGTTACCAAAGCCCCTAGGAACCAAGTAAGATACTGGCAGCTAAGGAACCAGACCAAAAAAATTTGTCATTCTAGACAAAAAAAAATCTCTACACCCTCCTAAAACAAAAATATAAGCTAAAATCTCAAAAGTTCTGGGCTAGTATTAACAATCTTCTACACCCAGGCCTTTCTGCCACTCCTACCCCATCAGCTGCCCTTGATAAATCCTCTGTAGAAATTGCAAACAGCTTCAACTCCTTTTTTACTGAAACTATCTAGTCTCTAGCTACCCATCTCACTCAATCAGACACAAACACCAGCTCTGGCACATCTAGCTCTGATGCACCCAGCACCCAACCCTCCTTTACCTTTCAAACTGTGCCTACCAACCTGACCCAGACCTTATTCAAAAAGCTAAAACCTACTACTCTGGCTGCCTACCACCTCCCAGCTGAATATCTTTAAAAAGCAGCTGATGCCATAGCACGTCCCATTTCTATTCTGGTCAACAGATCCATCTCAGAAGGATCCATCCCAGCAATATGGAAAATATCACCTGTTATACCTCTCCATAAAGGAGGACGTTCCACAGAATTATCTAACTTTAGACCTATAGCCATTCTTTCATCACTAGCTAAAATCATGGAAAGATGCATACACAAACAAATCATGCACTTTTTTATTCAAAACGGAAAGCTTGCCGACTCTCAGCATGGTTTAGGCCATTCCACAGTACCATCATGGCTTTTCTATCTTTTTCTGTCATCAATCTTCATCGTAACAACAACAAACTATCTTCAGCACTCTTTCTAGATCTCTCAAAAGCTTTTGATATGGTCAACCATCAGCTACTGCTCAATACTCTGAAAACCATCGGTTTAGACCGACACACAATACAATGCTTTCACTCCTACCTAAACAGTAGACAGCAGGCTGTCTTATGGCAGAGCAAGCTGTCATCTCAACTTCCTCTAACCCTAGGTGTCCCACAAGGGTCCATACTAGGTCCCCTTATCAATGATCTGCACACCGCTATCCCAGGAGCCACCTGCATCCAGTATGCAGATGACTCAACTCTAATATTTTCTGCCTCCTCTCTTGCACAACTTCTAACCCTCACCCAGACCACTTTCAGCACGGTAGAAACATGGCTAGCTAATTGCTGCCTGCTTCTAAATCCTAACAAAACCAAGCTACTACTTTTCTCCCCTAACTGTAGAATTTCTCCTCCTTCCTTCAACATCAAATCTAGCAATGCCACCATTATCTCCCCTGATGACCATACAAAGCTTCTAAGCGTAATAATAGACAACAACCTTAAATTTGAAAACATGTTAATCACACTATTAAGTCCATCAACAAAAAACTTGGCTCCCTGTACAGAGCCAAACCTTTCGTCACCCCCCAAGCTAAGGTAGCTATTGCAAGATCACACCTCCTCTCTCCCCTTATGTATGTCTCCCCTGTACACACCAACCTATCCAAAACCAATCTCAACAAATTACCAGGATGTTACAATCATATAGCCAGACTCATTACTGGCATGGCTTTAGGACCCACCATTGCCAGAACCTCAAAACACTGGGATGGCTAGAGTATCCTACCCTTCTACAGTTCAACCAGCTTATAGTAGCATATAAAATACTCCATCAACCTGATAGCAACCCTGCCCTCAAAAATATTTTTACTCCTCATAGTGCCCCCAGGCCATTACGCTCAGCTGATAAACTAATGATACTGACCCAAAAATCCAACAACTCTGCAGGTAATGCTATATTTTCCAACTCAACCGGTAAAATCTGGAATATACTGCCTACTACCATTACCAAGGAAACTTCACTAAAAGTCTTTCAGCTTTTCACGGTAAAGGGTCACCACAGCAGAACTCTGGTCCACTCATGATTGGCAGTGGATTTTTATGGTGCCAAGTTGTCAGCCCGATGTCCAACCTTCAACAAAGGCACACCCATTCATGCTCGCACCTACCTGCATATCTTTAGCATCACTCGACCGTGGGGAGGACATGCAGACTCCACACAGAAGGTGCTCCAGCCGAGAATCGAACAGGAGAACCTCTTGCTGTGAGGTGACAATGCTAACCACTGCACCACCCTGCTACCCCTATTTAAAAGAGAAGTCAAAAAATACCTCACATCTCATTGGCTGTGCTCTTGTTCTAAACCTGACTAACAACTTCACTAATACATGTCTTGTTACCCAACCTGTGGTTTAGCCAAGTAACTATGCCTCATAGCATTTGAATGTCTAAGCATTGTGAATTATGAGATCTGACTGTATTCTATGTTAACATTTTCTGATACATCTTTGCCAATCAGATGTAAGTCTGCACATTGTGTATATTGATATCTACCTGTATTATTTGTCTATATTTTTCTAAACATGTCTGCCTGAGTTTATCACTCAGTGATGTATGTACTGTCTCTTTTTTGGTATGTGGAGCTTTTCTCCCCGGGCCTCCGCTGAAAATGGACATATATCAAGTCAGACTATCCCGGTCAACAAATGTAAAATAAAAATAAAAATAAATAAATAAATAAATTTGGTGGCCTCTGTCCAGATGTCTTGGCACACTGACAAGAACCAGAAGGTATAACTTGTGATGTTTTGGAATTATTAAACATCTTTGTTCATCATCTGTCTGTGCTTTGGCTTTACTTTCAGTATTGTTATCCACTACTGAATTGGGAGTTCCAGCTAATCTCAGTGAATTTTTTAAGTTGTGAGGTATGCTACAGGAATGTTGAATTCACGTCAGATAGGCCCTAGTGGTGAACACTGTGATGCAATACAGTTAACCCCAGCACAAGTGAACATGCACAACAAGCAACATAGCTATTACATAAAGCAATATAGTTATTACTGATAGTTGTATCATGGTAAATTACATGTGCTTCACATGCCTGGGATATTGGCAGGCAACAACAGAACAATATAATACCCACCAGCTACAGGCTGGTGTCCCATATGCAGACCAGAGGGTCCTAGGTAGTTGTGAGAGGGGGATATTGTCAGCAGATGCACATGTGGGCTTGGTATAGGATGGATGCAGCATGTCTGCACATCTACAGTACTAACCACAATAATACACAATGTCCTGTCCTCACAATAGAAGTACACCTCTGTGCATTAGAAAACCCAATCCACAAGTGCAATTGGACCTGACACATGCATGTAGATATAATACAGATACATGTATGTCTGATACATTAGTGTACTAATACCCACTGGGCCCTTACCTACACGGTCCTCATCCAGTGTGTGTGTGCAACCCACCTCCAAAATGCTTCCCTCAGTATCATGACTTGTGCAATCACCATGTGGCCCAAGTGTGGTGAAGAGCTCCTCGGTGGGTGTCAGTGGGGACTGGATTGGGCCCCACCTGTATCTAGCAGGTTCCTTGCTACAGCATCATCCCATTGATGGACATGGCATTTGAGGTTGGTGGCCTAATGCGGCACATGCATGTAAGTCCTGCTGTGCAGTCTGGCATCATTTACCCTGTGGACCACACTGATCTACAGGCCAGTCTTCACCTGCACATCTTCTGCTCTCCGTCCACATGACAGGGCATAATGTCCAGTCACATATTGGGTGATGATGTCTGTTTCCCCAACAGAGAATGCTTGTAGGTGAGCACTCTGCATGTAACCTGGAAGACATGACCAGGAAATGAAATGGTCACAGGACCTCATACGGTTGTCAAAATGCACATTAACAGTGGGTATTACTTGCAAATAATCCAGACTACCCCGGAAGCCTCCAAGCTATCATGGCTATAGCAGTTTGCATTACACGCCTGTCCCTGAGCTATCTTATTCCCCCCAATGTTGGAAACTTAATTGAATAATGTTCTATCCTCCATTCATTTCTGTGTAGAGGGATGAGATGACAGTGGTCATCTTCCAGGTGGATGGTGCATGGATGGTGGCAGGTCTATGTTTGACTGTAGTGTGTGATGGAGCTCTGAGCACATGCCTGTGTTCATGTAGGAGGCAGACACTGATGTTAGTATGCTCCATGGAGATATGCTGTTGTTGCCATCATTAGGCAATATGCACATGCTCACCATTGCTGAAGGGAGGAGTGTGGCTGTTGTGCATATCTCCATATTCGACTGGGATGAACAGGATGGCAATGTTCCCACCTACCTTGTGTGATGCAGGTTGCCTATATCCATGGCATGTGTGTATGAGGTGTTCTTTACCCCCAGTACAGGGTGAATTGTGTTGTTTCATCTGAGACTTACAAATTATGTGGAGAGATGGTTGCAATTGTCCTTGGTGGTGTGGATATGTCCGATTCATTGTCATAGTCAGCCTTACAGGACATCTCCTGTGAACTTACCTGCTTGCTCAGATATAGGTGTACTTGCTTCAAAGTTGTTGCTTGTACCTATGTGTCCCTGTACAACAAATGTAGCAACCTATTATGTGGTTTGTGTATTGCTACACTCCACCAAAGGGGATTACTTTACCTTGGTGGAGGCTGGCTATACAGATCAGGCACTGCTGTATCCATATAGCTACAGTGGATATAAAGGCTATACAACCCTGATACACTGCCTGGTATTTGTGAGAGTGGAACATGATACCACAATAACTAATTTCATAACAATTCCCACCTGTATTGTGACCTATAGCCTGAAAAATTCAATTAAAAACATAGCAATCTGGTCTGTAAAAACATATGGAAATAATACTCAGTACAATAAGCCAGTTGAATGAGTGTGCACACCCTTAAACATGTGTATGCATCTTTTGAGATGGTTGCAGCATTCAACTGTCTTGGTCTGGACTCTAACATTATGGCACAGCTTCACTTTGCAATAGTTGCTCACCTTCCTAGAAACACCTTTGGTTGTAATGCAATGGAATTGAACAGGATAGGGGTCACATTCAAGATGAGAAACATTATGAAATTATCTTCTGTGGTCTGATTGTCACACAGCACACAAACCTGGCATTCCAACAGGGGTGTGTGCACTTGTGATATCCACTGTATTTAGGTGTTGATATAGCTGGTAATGGTAGGCATGGACAGAGGCTCATAACACAGGTGGACACTTCTCTGATTAATTCCTGATAATCACGCCTACTCCAGTACCCACATCAGTGTCAAGGCAATGCAGCCACCATTAGCTGTACACATATATATCTGTTGTATGCACTGACATTGATATAACACACATGTGCAACATGCACAACCTATTTACCTGACTGCTTGAAACCCATGGAATTAGTTTTGTGCCTTCCAGCTGAACATATGCATACATACATGTAGTCAGAGGATACCTGGTATACATTTCTATTGAATGTAGGTATGGCACACTGCATTTACAGTCTTGCTGCTCAATCATACTTTTCAACCTGTTACAGCAGTACGTCTGGACAATGGCACAGTATTGATACTGTGTTAATATAGCTGCACCATACATTAGAACATTGATTGCACAGTAGGTTTTGACATCACTGTGATAACCTGGAAGATGTCCAACAGTCATAAGTAGGCTAGTATGTTACAATGCCATTGCTCACAGACCTACCAATGGATTGGGTGACATAACACAGGTATATGTGTATGTGACTTCAGATATCAGTCACAAATGTGCTTATTGTCCAGCAGAACACTGTGCAGTTGAAGGTTATTAAGTAAATATATATCACATGCATTCAACACACATGTCTGCAACAGTACTCTACTATGCACACGCTGTCTATAGGTGTCTTAACTTTACAAGGAATATGTGTCATACTCATAATCACAGGTAACATGGATCTGGAAAACATCCCATTAACTGGCCTGGCAGTGGTACCGTCACAACTGTTTCACAGACTCCCCTGTGGTTGTCATATATGAGCTGTCCTTTCACAGGGTCAGGCTCATGAGCTGTGTTGCCACCTCACAACCTCACAGAGTATCATGTCTGCACAATGCTTAAAATGATGGGGGGATAAATAGGAACAGAGTTTAAATATACCTGCTACAAACATAGGACGTTCGTAGAATGATACATTCAGCATTCCAGTGAATATTTTTAAGGATGCGGAGTCTCAAACTCAAGTGATTTTCATTACCTGATAACCTCAATCCTCAACTATTTGCCAGTAAAGTATAGATCTCAGGAGGAACAGACAAAAATGCATGATGGTAAAATGTGGACATTCTGTGAGGATCTGTACAGTTGAGAGGTATGTCTGTGATATCTCCCACTGCAGAGAGGGTCAGATGCCATGGCCATAGCAGCTGTTTAGCAGGACATTAGTACAGCATGTCTTGTTGGGAAATATATTCCTCCAAGCTACTTTCCCCATTATTACAGACCAAGTACTAGATTCAATTACTTGCTTATATGTTCCACTTACCTTTTTTCTTTCTTCTCTTTCCACTTTATGTCTCATTTGTTATTTTTCTCTCTCTCCCTGTGAACTACAGAGATAGAGCTGGTTTGAATAGGTGGCAGCATGGCTTTTGTAGGTGATGCTTATGACCAGGTGATGGTCTGTGCACCTATTGGAGTTCCCCACTTGCTAATTGCATACAGAGCATCTGTGCAGTTCTTCCAATAGCCAATGTCATGGCAACACATTCCTATAATGGAGTACTCCATGTGAACATTGGCCCTTTCCCTTACTTTTGAGGAAGACATCCTGCAGTTGTGTGGGCTACTACCTCTTACAACAAGACTTGTGGAAACAAGCCAACTAAATGGAGGGGAAGGTTCAGGACGTAGGAGCAGAATGTGAGTATTGCTATTATATGTTTGGAATGCTGCTAGTTTAAAAGGGTTTGTCTGCACATGCTACTTCTGCATGGGTTTCAGTCTGACAATGTTCTGTCTCTCCATTGTTCTCAACTGTAGGGCCATCCACATACTGGCCGCAGGTTAGCCTATGTATGGGCTGTTCCCCAGACTGGTGTTGCCTTTGGCAAATCAGTAGCATACTCTGGTGATTGCATTATGTAGATGGTAACATCATTTTTTTCTGACTTTATATCCCACAGAAAAGATATGTTACAACAAACCCTGTAATACCAGCAACTTTTTCAGTGTATAACAGCAATATTTCATATATGGCCGTGTATTTGGGCTTCTTTCCACCAATTATGTCAGGATTTGTCCAGATGTCATACAGTAGTAGGTGGATAGGTATACTGGTCCATCATTATTTAGTGCTGTAATTCCTGCTGAAGGAAATGGCTGGGAAACATGCTGAAGTCTGTAAATTCAAGAGGTAGGTGTATAAGGAATGCTCTTAGATGGCCTTGTAACATATTTTCAGTGGGGATCAGTAACACTTGTTTTAAAACTAGGCTGTTAGAACATCAGACATATTAATAATAAGAAATATGTCAGTTATATAGCTGTACATTTGAATAAATCACACCAAGGTACTGCTTCTGAAAATGTCTGTTCCTTAGTGTGATGAAACATTCACAAAAGGACAATTGTTATGTGCAGACTTTAATGTATTAATATTAACTGTGATACATTATCCCGTAGGGGGTTAAATGACAAATGTAATTGGAGGCTGTGTATTCAATTATATAATTAGGAGTTAAGTGCTTCCTGGGATTAAGGCATGTATTTCTGGTGATGTTTACTCCTTGAAGGCTTTGGCCAAGACATCAGAGTATAATAAACATGTGTGAAGTACTGGCTGGTTGTATTTTTCTTTGCTATGTTCAGACATTTTATTTGTTTTGCTAAGAGATTGCTGTATGTCCGGCCATTGTGAATGGCCTATCATGATTTTGCAACAGTGTACTGTTCACTCATTTATTTGGACTGTGGCGGGGGGGCAGATGTGAGTGTCATGGCTGCTTTTGTATCCAACTGTGCATGCTTCCCAGTTGTGGGTGGTCTATGAGCAGCATATGTTTGTATGTGCAGTTTGGGACATGTATGCATATATATATATATATATATATATATATATATATATATATATATATATATATATATATATATATATATATATATATATATATATATATATATATATATATATATATATATATATATATAAATATATATATATATATATATATATATATATATATATATATATATATATATATATATATATAAATATATATATATATATATATATATATATATATATATATATATATATGTATACATATATATATCTATATATATATATATATATATATGGGCCATTTTTAATTTTGAAATGCCAAAATCTCGACTTTCAAAATACCAATCCCAGAAAGTCAAGATTCTGGAATCTCGAAATTAAAAAAGTGAAGAAATAAAAAAATAAAAAAAATGGCTAAAATAATGTTTTTGCAGGGGGGCAAGCCCCTCTGCAACCCCCACACCCTACTTAAATATTCCAACTCCAAAATCATGCTACAGTGAAAAGAACAGTAATGCTCCTCTTCCATTTACCATTTTCTTCACTGCAGAAGGATCTTGGAGTTGGTATATTAAAGTAGGGGGTGTGGGGGGTGCAGCGAGGCTTGCCCCCCTCTGCAAAAACATTATTTTAGTTTTTTTTGGGTTCACTTTTCACTTTTGAGATAACAAAATCTCAATGTTTTGAGTTCGGTATCTCAAAACTCAAGATTTTGGTATTTTGAAATTAAAAAGTGGACATATATATATATATATATATATATATATATATATATATATATATATATATATATATATATATATATATATATATATATATATATATATATATATGTATGTGTATATATATATATATATATATATATATATATATATATATATATATATATATATATATATATATATATATATATATATATATATATACACATAGGAATATAGGAATATATAGGAATATATACAGGAATGCATGGATCGTGCTATCCCAAATAAAACCAATACTCATTCCTCCAAAGGCAGGAGACGTGTCTGGTGGACCCCAGCCATAAATAAGCTATACAATAGAAGGAGGAAGCTACTACATGATAGAGCAATTTCCCAAAAAGGGAAGGCATCTCTGATCAGTACTAGCAAGAAACTATGATCCCTCATAAAATCATCTAAAGCCAGTTTCGAAAGAAAAATTGCACAAGATGCTAAAGATAATCACAAGGCCTTCTTTAGTTATGTCAGGAACCTGGGTGGCAACTCCCAGATATGCTCTGAGTTAGTTCAAAATGACAAAAAATACACTGAACCCACAGACATTGCCAACATCCTGGCAGACAGGTTCAGTGCAAACTTCTCCCCCCCTTCCCTCCCAAAAGAGCAAATGTCTATCCCAACAGAGTGCAGCCTCCCTGACATCACAGATGCACAGGTGAGAGCTGCCCTCTCCAAAGCAAAAAACACAGCATCAATGAGACCGGACGGTGTCCCAGGCTGCGTCTTACATGAACTCCAAGAAGAACTGAACCCTCGCATAAAGTTACTGTTCAATCTCAGCCTTACTACAGGATATGTATCCAAGGAATGGCGTACAGCAACAGTGGTCCCACTCCACAAAGGTGGTGCCAAAATGGACCCCGGAAACTATCGCCCTATAAGCCTGACTAGCCTGGTCTGCAAAGCTATGGAGCGTATCATCATGAAACTCATAAACAAAGATATTGGGAACCTCCAAACACTGGATCCTACCCAATTCGGCTTTGTTAAGGGCAGATCTTGCCTCTTGAACCTGGTCAACTTCTTTGAAACAGTCACCAAGGCCATAGATGAAGGGAAGGTAGTCCACACAGCCTACCTGGACCTCGCAAAAGCCTTCAACACAATACCCCACTCTGGCATCATAAATAAGCTCACCAGCTTAAATATCAACCCCTATGTCACAAGATGGGTTGCAAACTGGCTCAGGGATAGAACCCACATGGTCAGAATTGCAGGTGCCATATCAGACTCTAAACCAGTTACAAGTGGTGTCCCACAAGGCTCAGTCCTGGAACCTCTCTTGTTAGGTATATATTTCTCTGAGGTACAGGCTAACATGGGAGAACTATGGCTCACCAAGTTCGCAGATGACTGCAAACTGGGTGCCATAATCGACTCTCTGACTGACACAAGCATCCTCCAAAAGGGTCTCACAGAGACGGATAACTGGTGCCAGAGCCATGGCCTAAAGCTAAATGCCAAAAAGTGCATAGTCATCCCCTTTGGGAAAAACAAAGTACCCACAAATTACCACATAGGTGATAATCCATTAAGTACGGAAGAAGTAATTAGGGATTTGGGGACCCAAGTAGATAGCAATTTCTCCTTTGGCAATCACATTGCCGAAGTGGTTAGAAAGACCTTCGATATAGCCCACCTTATCACAAAAGGGTTCACATCTAGATCAAGAGAGGTCATTGTGCCCCTCTACTCATCACTCATCCGGCCCATAATTGAATACAATGCCCCATTTGGGATGTACCTTACCCGACACCAGCAGCAACTTGCAAGACCCCAAAAGTACCTCACCAAGAGGATCAAGGGACTCCAACAGATGCCCTACGCAGTTAGGCTATAGAAACTCCAGCTCTACTCAGTTGCTTACCGCCTACTCAGAGGCGATCTGTGCCTGATTTATAAAGCCATGTCCAACCCAGAATTAATGGACATGCTCCACCTCAGGAAATCCAAATCCCTTAGAGCTACATGCTCCAGGGACTTAAACCTCTGCACAGAAATAAATAGGACATGCTGGAGGGACAGATTCATATCCCAGAGGCTCCCCTCACTCTGGAACAAAATCCCAATCCATGTTAGGCAGAGTCCCTCAATGACCCTCTTCAAGAGAAATCTTGACGAGTGGATGGGAGATTGTAGGTTTACCCCTGGGATCCCTTCTGTGTCCCTACTAGACACATGCACAGTAAATTAACCTCAACAGGGCTATCTTCTGTGACCTACTATACAGAGGCACAGTCAACTAATCTAAAAGGGTGGTGAAAGCCAGACACACTCTGGCTAGGCTTATAAATGCCCTAGGGCAGATAGCCTAGTATCAGCCTATGAACCTATGAACCTATATATATATATATATATATATATATATATATATATATATATATATATATATATATATATATACATATATACGCACACATGCAATACAGCTGAAGTGGCTTACTGGTAAGTTGCCAAGGTTATGGTGTGCCAGGTCCTGGGTTCAAGGCTTTTACGGGCTGTTTATTTTGTTGCTAGGCAGAACAAGGACTGTTGGAAACAGATTGATTAAGGCAGTTTTGAGCAGCTTTGAGTTGGTTTATGCAGGTTTGCCTGACTGTAAGCGGAGCTGACGTACCATTAAACAAATAGGCGCTTACACAGTGTAGGCTTCACTTACCAGTATGCAAATCTGCTTCACATTTACATTTAAGTAATGCTTACTCCTGCTAAGCATAGCTTAACCCTGGTAACCAGCGATCACATTCCTGTCAGATAAAATAGCAAGGTAATGACATATTTAATAAATGTACTTAATTCCCTGTACATAATATGCTTCTTTGTGCTGTCATTACAGTAGCCAGGGGTGTGAGCATACTATATGGCTCAGCTGGATATACATGGGTAGTACCACATTCTGTTCTCTTTGGATTTGTTTCATACATGGGTAGTATCCCAAGTTATATGCAGTCACGCTTGCATGTTACACCAGCTACAGTGCACTGGTTGACAGAAATAGCTTAACACATATGGTATCATTATGTTAGTACTTTTAACAGTACTTTTTCAAGTAAGAGTAGATTGCAGATTGTAGTACTGAAACCATGCACCCCTACATGCAAAGCTGGAGTAGTAAGCATCTTGTTCTAGGTGTTTGAGCTGTATGTTTATATGTATCTCCTATTGGATAT
>NC_056750.1:178432732-178540232 GCF_019279795.1 Protopterus annectens | reverse complement strand
GGATCCAGACATGCTGGGGCCCAGTGCCATAGCTAGATGAGGTGGGAGATGTGGGTCCGCTGGGACGGGGCTTCCCAAATGTGCTATGGTGTTGCAGTTTTAGATCATATGTGGGTTAATAATAGTCAACACAATCCAGGATTAGTTATAACAGCATGCATAGATATTCCCATTAACCCAAAACAACAGATTTTGAACAGTTGCATAGCAAATAGAACACATGCATATATGGAACCACTGTGGCCATTACAACGGCATGCAGGTTACACTGATAGCAACAGGCCACCAATGATAGCATTTCAACATGGAACATTAATAGAAACACATTTTAATATTTGTTGAACAATAGGACATATGTCCCAACAGTAGGTTTTGTGTAAAGCATACCAATTGATTTGTGTCTTTAGATTATTGTTGCAGATATGGTGGGGGGATGTCAATTAACAACTTGTTTATTCTTGCAGTATTCGCAACTTTAATGATCATTGCTCTGATCATTACTCTACAGGTATTATTACAATAGCCTATGGCCTTGGTTTGGGCAGTGGTATGTTAGTACACAGCCATCTTATAGCTACTTTCTACTTCTCTTACCTGGAAGACCTGTGGGTGAAATGTTTTGTTAACACTACCTGATTATTTCTACACATATTCCACAAATCCTAGTTAGATTTATAAATGCAGCTTACTACCACTCCTGGGATTTGAACCATGGCTGTGTCTGCTAAAAATACAACAATTTGTGTTTCACCAGAGTGAGTTATTTAAAATCTCCTGTCTTTTTCTTCAGTGTTTTCTGTCTAATTCTCTCTTGGTTGTACAATCTGACCTTGTAATTACAACATTCTTATACAAACATTCCTAGACATATTTTTTATGTAGCACAGTGCGAGAAACAGTGGTTAGCACAACATTACTATTCAGATATCAGATCTTGGTTAATGCAACAGAACCAGTCCAGGATTTAGACCTTTATTGCTAGGCAGTTACAGTTCCCTTACCTGGAAGACCTTTGGGGGCATGTTTGTTAACATTACCTGACTGTTTCACATATTCTCAAAATCCTTGTTAAACTTATGCATACAGCTTACTACCACTCTCGGGATTCAAACCATGTCTGTGTCTGCTAAAAATACATCAATTTGTATATCATCAGAGTGAGCTATTGAGAAACTGTTATCACTGCCTTTAATGTTTTCTGTCTAAGTCTCTCTTGATTGTACAATCTGACCTTGTAATTACAGCATTCTTATACAGACATTCTAGACATATTTTTATGTAGCACAGTGTGGGAAACAGTGGTTAACACAACATTACTATTCAGCTATCAGATCTTTACCAGAGTAAACACAACCAGTCCAGGATTTAGAGCTTTACACTTTTATTTAAATATGATCTATATTGGACTATTACTGTCAAATTGTCTGGTTTATTCAGTACAAACCATACACAATTTTTATACTGCCAGGTGACATTTTACTCCTTTATATTTATTTGGTATGACTACTACAAGCAGGATTGTTACTCACCAACCTCATGATGCAGCCTTTCCAACCTGCTGGCATGAGCTTCCAGGTTCACAGCCCGCTCAACTGGAGCTGTAATGAAAATAGAGAAACATCTAGGCATACCTATCCTTCACATACACAGGCTGGACTTTGGTATACAGTTACTGCTATGAATACTTACACACTGCTGGGACATCTCCCCTCTGTCTTGCTTCTTGGACCCACTGTTCCAAGAGCTCTCTCTTCTTCCATTTCAAGTTGGCATAGTGGTGCTGGACCTACTCACCAGTCCAAGGGATACCAGTGGCACTGGTGAGATCATACATGAGACTTTCCCAGGCTTCTGCTTTATATTGGGAGCCCTGGTACTGGTCCTACAGCAGTCTCATGTCATGTTTTTTTTACCAGGAGTCCTACCATGAACTTGGAATCCTGTATGCCCCATCACTGCACCCAAAAGAGTATGCCCTCTCCAACACCTGCCATACTGCCTACGGTGGAGTGCTACTACCAGTTATGAGCTGTGTGGTTTAAATACGGCCGATTTCCTGCCCTTTGCCATGATTGGATGGCTTTGAAAATGCTGAGCTATGCTAAGCTATGGGCAAACCTGCTTAGCTAATGTTGGCACTGCTTAAAGGGGCAGGTTCAGTATTGCTTACCAATGGGCAAATCCACTTAGCTGGGCTATTCATTGCTTAGTATTGATATGTGCACAATGCGTACACCTGGTCAGCATAGCTCTGCAATGCTTAGCATTGCTTATGTTTTATTATATTGGACTACCACCTGTATGAAATTGATTCATCATTCATTACATTATATAGATTTATTTACCTTCCCTGACATCCTCCAATGTGTTGTAATTAATTTATTCTTGTGTGACTATACTGGATGGGGCACTTGTGTTTATATGGGGGTTTCACTACTTTATTACACTGGCACCTCACATCTGGCCTAATTCACTACTTTGGCTGAGAAAAATAAGTTACTTCCTACATAAATATACAAGTAAATTAAAATTGTAATGTTTACACATACAAAATGGAAACTAGTTTGGTGATGCTTGAACCATGAACTACTATATGCAAGGCACACGGTCTAAACACTAAACTATTGCACTTATGTTTATGCTGGATGTCTATTGCTTTTTAACTTATCCTGCCATTTCAGCTGGGCTAAGCATAGCTAAGCAATGGGCACACCCATGCAGCTATGCTTAAACTTCATTGCATATGTCAAAAAAAAATATTTGCTGTTTTTTTTTTTATTTGTACCCTTCAGAATATCCATGCTAGTGCTAAACACTGTTATTCTACTAACTTTCTGGCTTTGTAGGGATGATTGTCCCTTATGACTTTGTCCAGATTCCTTACTCTGATGGGTTGGGAGGTGTGTGCTATGTGCTTATGCTAAACCTGTTATTCTATCAACCTTATAGCTTTGTAGAGATGATTGTACCTTATTGCTTTGTCCAGATTTCTTACCCTGATGGGTTGGGGATGTTACGAGCGTTCTCACTCAATTTAAATTGCTGTATGGCAATTCTAGTGTGCAGAGGGAATGTGTATTGTGAGACCACTGCTCTCAGAAATGCCCCCTGCACTCGTAAACAGAATCATGTCTGTTTTGCAGCATGGCAGCACACCTTCATGAATATGCATGGCATGCTGCCGTACTACATGGGAATGGCCCCTTCCGTGCAGGAATAAGCTATTCCTGCATGGAAGTTTACTGAATCCTGGGGTATGTCTTGTAGTATTACTATATTCCTAAGTTTTATATTTTAGCCATAATCCTAGTGTAGAATATCATATAACATTTATATTTACCATTATATATTTCAGACTGTTTAATCTAGTATTATTGTTAGAATCAGTCCTATTTTCCCTAAAATGTTATGTTTACTAGTTTCTGAACAAGCATCTGAAAAGTCATCCCTTTTAAGATTCAAACTTTCCATGATAAATTGTTCTGAGATATTAAGTTTTGTTATCATTAAAAAGAGAGAATAACAAAGAGACATAATATTATTTTTTTTATCAGAAGTGTCATTCTATAGGCTAGTATATAAACTATCCTTTTGATATATTACACACATTCAGAACTATTTAATAACCAACAGTCATTTAGAATGCATTTCACTGTCTTTTGCTTAATATCTAACTTGTATTCATTGATACCTTAGCATATCATTCAAAATATTATAATTATTTACTTTTAGCCTCAAAAAGTTACCTGGACAGTTCTTAGAATTTTCAGAATTCCTGCAGCATCACAAAAGTGCATATGACTCTAATTGAGCTGATTCAAGCTAGTCCTCATGACAAGTGCTTACAAATGAACAGTTTATCAGTTGCAATTTATGCAAAAAACATTCACAAGTGAATACAAGCCACCTTTAACTCACTTACTGTTTTAGTTATAAATAATAAACCCCTCCAAACCACCAAAAACCCAACAAAAAACACCTCAAAGTATGTTAACCACTAAAAAGCTATAGTATTTAAAGAAATAACATTTAATGATTCAGTAAGCACTACTTGTATTAGATGTTTAATAAAAAGCAGACTGTATTTTTTTAAAGGAAACATAGCATATAAACTTGCATTAAAAGAATGATAGTTTTGTGTGATTCCGGTGTAACTTCTAAAAGTGTGAATGTTACTCTAATTATTTAATGTCATTCCAATAATAACTTTTATATATGTAAAAGGCTATATTTTCTATACTTTGTTTATAACATGGTGCTATTGCCAAGTATACTATCAGTATCACACTACTGGACCATCTTAAAAACCCAGAATGTAACTTAACATGACTCTTCAGTGTTGCATCTTGTATTATATTTAACAGTAGATTATTCAACTATGCTAAGATATCAGAAAGTGTGCCACATAACATAAGTTTCATCCTAATAATTATTAACATTTAATAAAATGAATAGTTTAACCTTTTAAACTCTAAATGAAAATCCATGACTTTAATTTCATATATAAATAAAATAATCTAACTAACATTTTAAAAAGAGAACTAGTAACCGTTTAAAGTTGGGAAGGAAAGAAATGAATGAGTAATATTCAACAACTGTTTATAAGTATTCAAGCACTTCATTAAATTAATAAGAATTCATAACCATGAAATACCTTGAATTTCATTTGTCTTTCTGTTTTTTACTATTTTTGTCTTTGAAGGTTGTGCGTTAGGGCTGGCAACTCAGCACGTAAAAATCAACTGCCAATCATTAGTGGACCAGAATTCCGCTGTGGCGACCCCTAACCGGGAAAAGCCGAAAGACACAACATTAACCAAACATCTCTTGCTGCATGTCTCTTCCAAGAAGTTGATATATTCCAGTGTGTTTCTTCTGTTTTTTTTTTTCTAGGATTTTTTTTTTTTTTTTTTTGTATAAAATCCATTGCATCTTCCAAGGTGTTAAAAATCTTCTTTCCATTTGGAAGGTGAACTGGATAATTAGTCCAAACAGCTTTTAAGATAATTCCTTATCTTGACCTTGGTGAAGCTGTTTTTTTTTTTTTTTTAGATGGGTCAAATAGTGATCATGTACCCTTTCGATGCCAAAGGGAAAAGCTTCAGGCAAGTTAGAATTTTTAGGCAACCAGGTATTAAGTAATTGAATCATACTCTCTCTATCTTCTTTTTCAGGAATCCCATAAATCCTGATGTTATTCCTTTTAGAGCTGTTATCTAAGTCTTCTATTTTTCCCAGAATAAGGTGATTTGCTTCAGAAGAAATTCAGTGCTATTCTCATTTTCAAGTAATCGTCCATCAAAATCAGACATTGCCTCTTCAATACTCAAAATTTGTGAGGATTGTTGTTTAAGAGTCAATCAGCAGTTAAATTTGTTTTTACATTCTTCAACAGTTCAACCTGTTTATACATTCCTCTTTAAAATTGTGCATTTTACTTTATAATTTTTCTGTCTTTACAGATAACTCATAGATGTTACTTAGTATAGCCTGTATGTCATTTTTCATTGCACTGTCCTGAACACTGGACTTAAAGTGGCTCATTCTGAGACAATTAATTCTTTCTAGTTTTCTTGACAGGGAAAAGCATTTAGAGTTTCAGACTGTTTTGCAGTAAATCTTTCAGCAGATGTTCAGCTATAAATCCATCATGTTTTGAAACATTTTATTTGAGTTTATTAGTAAAATTCCTGTCAGAGATGTTAAAATGGAGTGGAGCTAAAACAGTGCTGTTTACTGCTCTTCATCATGGCCACACCCTGTGAGGTTTGACTTTTTATGATACTCAGTGTACTGGATATTATGTCTAGTAGCATCTATCTGTCGATTGTTTTGCACTGAACCCTTCAATATTGACTTAAGATTTCTTGCTTGGCTGGGGTCTGTTATGCTGATTTGCTTGTTTTGAGCCTGGACGTTTGAAGCTACTCAATTTACTGGTGAAGACTACTCTATAGCTTGGCCTGTTTATCTGTTATGAATGGTGTACCTTACTGGATTGCCTTTTAATGAAAATCTGTAGAACTACTCACTGGAATCTGAAAGCTCATCTTTTCTATTTAAGCTTTAATTGCAACACACTTTCAAACAGTGTCCATGGATTATAATCAGTTGTAATGGAGCCATACTGGTGTGTTGCACTGCTTCTGTTTGCAAATGCATCTGATGTTTGCTATAGATTTTTATATCCATTAACATGAACTTGAAGTTTTGATCTTTTTTGATATGATTAACTGCAGACCACTACCACTAACTAAACAGAGCTGAGTCATTAATTACGTTAACATATAGGGGAGTTCTTCTTGCCTGCACTGCTATTTCAGTTTGGCTGGCTTCAACAGTTAATCTTAGATGTCACCCCCTGTTTAACTATATTACTCTTCCAGAAAGTTATAGCTGTTTTTTTTTTAGCTAACTGTCCACTAGCCTAGCAGTTTATGACTACATTTGTTGTCAAAAATACCCTGTTTGTTTGTTGTTGCTTCAATGCTTATCATCCTGATTTTGCATCCCTGGTATCAACTTCTCATTTGTTGTATTTCTAACTACATTACACATCATTGTGGATCAAATTGAACTTTAGCATGTTGTCACTTTTCTATAATCTTTGTGCATTGTGGAATCAGTCCAGTAGTCATTACTTGACTATGGATTATTACTAGTTCTACATGTTCACATTGTTATTACGATTTGATTCTAGTTTGCTTTTATTTAGAATGCGGATGAATTCCTGCTGGGTCTATTTTTATTATCTGTTATTTTATTGTAGTCATTCATTAATTATTCTCTTTATTGCATTATGTTTAGATTCATAGATTCATAGATATTCCAAGGCCAGCAAGTAGTATAATCACTTACAACTTGTCAGTACTCCCCCTTAGGATTTACCTCTTTCCCCCAGGAGGACCATGCCAGTTAATACTGGAATACATTTTTGAATACCCATCCAGTCATCAAGTTTTTTTACAAGGGAAGTTTATTCCTTGAGAATTGCCAGGTTATAAAGCTATTTCTGTGTCATATTTTATCTGTTGGCAAAAATTAAGGTACCTGATTCTGGTATACTGGTGACAATATTGATCTTACAGAGAAATGGGAGGTCCATAGCAATCGGATTTCTAATAGTTCAGTAAGCAAGACAGAGATCTCCCCTCAATTGTGTATAATACACTAAATAAAGGGATAGAAATTCCAGACACTCTTGGTAGCTCAGGGACTTTAAGCCTTTAATCTTTTTGTTAGGAAACTTTGAAATATTTCTATCTCCTTAATATGTTTAGTGAGATAAATCAGAATAGGGATGTTGCACTTGATTACTGGCTTGATCAATGCTAAGTATTAGAGAGTGATTATTTCTTTAAACCTTGATAACATTCCTTTGGCAATTAGCTGGGCTGAATAATAAGATTTTCTGACAACCTTTGTTGCATGATAATCTAAAGAGAAAGAGCTATCAACCCAAGAACCTAGGTCTCTAGCTAATTTTCATTTTGTAAAGGAGTGTTACATAGACAGGATGATGTGGGAAGGGGCTGTCTACCAAAAAATGATACTACCTCATTTTAACATTAAGATTGAGCCCATTCTTAGTACCCAGAGAATTTAATAGGAAGAGTTTATTCTGTAGGGTTTGGGTGTCATAGGGAAACTTAACAACCATCAAGTTTTGTTAGCCAGAGATCTTGATTTTATGCTAGGAAATATGAAAGGTAAATACCATAAAGGAGAGGAAAAAAACTCATTATATGTATATAATATAGACTACTTGTATGAATGTAACTACATTTCAAATTAACCAAGTTCATACGATTTTAATTTTACTTAGGGCCCTGACATACATAGAATTACTTTGAATAGGAAAACATATTAAACTATAGTAGAATGTAGGCATACATTTCCCAAGTACAGAAATATATGTTGTGACTTCCATTTTCAAAATTATCTTGCACTGTATGGCTCTGTATGTACCAAAATGGAGGGAACTTATAGTCTTTTCCAGGAATAATACATTTCAAATTTCAGAAAACTTTTAAATATAACCTCTAACAGCATTATTTTAGTCATCACGAATTATTTCCAATAATCTATAAATAACCCAATGAATTCCAAATACTTAATAGTACTCTAAAAACCTTAAAATATATTTATAAACATTTATATCAAAATATTATATATTGTCAATATTTTCCATTGTTTAGCACTATTGCATTTATTGATGAAGGCAATTATTGTAAAATATTGGCATTGAGCAAAAAAAAAACATTTTTCTTTCACATTTTTATCTTGCAAGCTTATCTCCATAATGTTTACAGATGAATGCAGAAAATACAATCTAAATTGTGTAGAATAGTTGAATGTTTAATACCTATGAACTTTTATTACATAAATATTATAAAGTATTCTTAATGATTCAATCTCAGAGTTAACCTAAATTTTTGAAGTACATTTCTTCAGCACTGAGTACAATTCCATTTCTAGATGTTGTTTATTTAACTTACTTAGATAGTATCAAAATATAGAGTTATTATTCAAAAGTGCTTATAAGAACCAATATTTAATCATTAAGTCAACAAATAAAATTTCTTTGTCTACTTTTTTGGAGAATTGTTATGTGAAAATTAATAAATTAATTTACAAAATTCACAGAACATTTAATGCCTCATATAGAATTGAAAGAGCATTGACCAAAGGAAATATTATGCATTGGAGATGTAAAAGAATATTCAAGTTGAATGACAACACATGTTTTATGATGATACCTTAAACGAATTTAACATATTTTATATCATTTCACAGTCTTTGTTAAGATGGGTTTTGGATATCAAAAAGTGATTTTATTCAGTATATTAATCCCTTCATGCATAAAATCAGACCAAATGCTGTATTTGTGGTGTTTATTGGTGATATCAAGTAAGACAATAATTAGGAACTGGAAAACATCTGCTCTTCCATCTTTTATAATTTAGTAATTTACTGTGAATAGTATATTATTAAAATAGTACTAATCATAGTAATCACACTATATTTTAAATGCTAGCTAAAATTAGTGAAGCTGTTGTATAAATATATTAATGATGTTTTGTTTGTTATAAGATGGATGTTGAGAATTTTTAATTATTGTTCTTTGTTCATGTTTTATGACCACAGCATGTCATTTCAAAGTATGTAGGACATTTTCTTAGTTATTTGCAAAGAGATTTTATTTTTATATTTTACTTTTTTTATCTTTATAGTTGTGACTTATAAGTATTATCTGATATGGCCACGTTGAATTGTTTTAATAATTATTTAATAGCATATGAAATATTTCATGCTTATATATTATTATACTGTTTCATTTGCATTAAATTATTGGTAATTACAATATAATTGTCTTAATTCAAATTTCAATTAAAAAACTAAAAAATGTCAAATATTGTTCCTTCATTATTATCTTACTTCACTTAGCTTCTATCGCTGTCAAATATTATAAGATGGAAAGTTTAAAAGCAATTATTGTAACAAAGATATTACCAAAATATCACTGAAGAAAATACAGCATATGAGGTGTTACAGAAAGAAAACAATGCTGCAGATATGCAGATATATTTATATACAACAATATAAATAAATGCAAGTATTATTTTTTGGTAAGCTGTTATCTGGCATTTGCTACTGCTGCAGTTCCTTAAAAAAGAGTTTTCTATGAAAATAACAGTAAAACCAAATTATTAATAAATATTATTAAATATTGCAACCAAGATTTATAGAAAACCCACTTTTTGCAACCGTTGTTTTCTTTATATTTTTCTAGTTGCCATCCTTTTCACCTCAAAATGAGTATTGTTAAAAGTCAATATATTGTTGTGTCAAGTTCAACCTCTGACAGCATGGGTTGTTGTGAAGAATTTGTCACTCTTACATCTATGTTTTTAGATTGGGGTAACCAGTAAACATTCTGGACACCATTAAAATGAAAGTTTGGGCTGGTAGATATGATAGATATGGTGCTAATATTAAGTAGGGTATGGGGTCAAATAAACATTCAGCTACCTTAGAAAAGGTAACAGTTAAAATTGGAAATAATATGGTGATACATTATTCATTGGACACAAAAGATATTGAAAAAATGATATGTAAGTACTGGGACTTTTTTTCTTGTGATGATACTACCAAAAATTTAACTATGATTATCCCTGTTTTTACCTATAAGAGGAAACATAACATTAAGGATATTTTGGAAAGACTTTAACAGTTAACCATAAGGTTTTTCCAGTAACCCTTATGTGTGGTAGATGTCACTAGTGTGGTATACTGAAAGTCATTATTCAGGCTGGCTTTATGATAAGATCTGCAATAAAGGTCAAAGGAGTATGTTTTATTGTCACACAGACAGAGTGGTTTACTTTGCTTTTTGCACATGCTGTCATGCTTTTTATATAGGGAAATGGTGAATGCTCTTAATCATAGGATTTACCAGCATATATACAGCATACAAAGAAGAGATAATAAAAGTGCCTTAGCTAGACATTCTTTGGTCTGTAAGGGCTTTGTGAAATTCAAGTTCCTGGTCCTTGAGCAAGTGCTGGTGTTTTCTTATTCAGGGGATTGGAAAAACAAACTTTAATAGCGCGTGATGTTTTGGCAGATTAGTCTCGATGCTACTACTAACCCCTGGTATTAATGGTAATAATTCAACCACCAGTGAATTGTGAAGGAGATCTAACAAACTTTAATGATGTTGTTATATGTGTATTTTTTTCTGTCGAACAGTGCTGCCTGGTATATATTTTTATGCAGGTTTTTAGTAGGATCAGAGATTTGCTAGTTTTATGGTTATCTACATTATGATTGGTGAGTTTGGAGGTGTGTCTATGATGCCGGTGTTAATTAAAATGTATTTTGTATTGGTTTTTAAAGTTCTGATGATGACTTATGAATTACAAGATGAAAGCATGCAACATTTTTGTTTCAAATAAAATCAATGAGTTCTGCAGGTTTGCCTCTCATTTTTTTATTTTAACTTTCTATGAAAGGAAGACACTGGTTCTTGTTTAGAGACTGAAATCAGGACCTCCAACATTCCATGCTGGTGTCACTGCCACTAAACTAACAAGGAATGACTTGAAAGTCGCATAACTAGTTTCCCCCAAGAGCAGTTCTTTTTAGCTAGGAAACCACCCTGCTGGTGATTTTTCAACACAAAAGCAGCCAGTGTAGAACCAGCAATGAACTTGCATTGTATTAACAACTCACCAGGTAAGAAAAACACTGACCCTTATCTGGGGACTGAACACAGAGCCTTCCACCTCCCAGGCGCTTGTCACTGCCACTAGACCAATTAGAAGTCACTAGACAGTTATTCCCCTGGTTTCCCAAAGAGCAGTTGTTTCTTCTTTCAACCAGCAAGCCAACATGATTTTTTGAACACACAAGCATCTAATGCTAATTCATCCAGGAAACCACCATAAAGGTGTTTGGATAGGTAACTACCAGATGCCTAATATCCAGTTGCTCCTTGTTGGTCCAGAGGTAGTGACAGTTCCCTTCCCCAAGAAAGCAGGAGGTCATGGGTTCAATCCCCAGATAAGCATAATTGTTTTCCCTTTCCTGGTGAGTTGTAAATGCAGTATTCTCTGTAAATAGTTAATACAAATAATTCTGCAAGCTAAAATACAGTACATTGCTTCTAATTATTTCTGAGCTGTTTCAGCTTTGGATGTAAGAACAAAGTACCAGAACTGTTGCAAGCGAGGCCTACACATTTTATAAGACATATTATTTTAAAGGCTAATAACATCAAGATATAACACAGTAATAGAAATCAAAATATTTACCTTAGATATGAAGAAAATTCTAAATGGTTTCTGACTAATTTTTTGTATATACAGTATGCTATTTTCCTCAAAAGCATGCATACCTCAATATATTAATCCTTTTAGGTTTGAAAAATCTTTGCATATTTTAGCCTTTCTTACCTTTGTACAACCAATACAGACATACTCTCTAATCACCTTTTTTTCTACTGTCCAACTAGGTGTTTTAACACCTCATTTCACCCCATGGAAGGTCATTTTCCTTGAGACAAGAACTGTCTTACTGGTGCCTTGTCTTTTTTTGTAGTCCTGAAGGAACCACAATTTTGCTGGGCCAGTATTCATCACCAGTATAGCTTTTAAGTGGAATTATATTTATTTTTCTAGTGGTTGGTAGACAGACTGATTTCTGTAATGTTGCACCCACAAACAAGGGATGACATCCCTGCCAGTTCCAGCTCTTGACTAGGATGTAAATGATATGTATGGATGTAAATAAGCATCTGCCTATTAACTCATTTTGCTCTAAGCAGCTTAAATAATAATGTAACTAGTCACATTTTTCTTCTGCTAATTGTTTAAAACCTTGTTTGTAACAACTCACATACTTGACTGAATTGCCTGAGGAGCTTTTTTTCTCTCCAGGTCTCTGCTTGGAAGATCCTATAGCTGATTGTTACTACTATGTTACTAAAATTTAATAAATTGTTTTCTAGTCCTGAGGAGCTTTTCTCCCCGGGCCTCTGGTGAAAATGAGCCAAAGGTTTAGCCAGACTTACCCGGTTAACAAATGTAAAATAAAAGTAAAAAAATAAAATGTCTGTGTTCATTAGCAGGCTACACCTGTCCTGTTTTTCCTCCCTCAAGACTAACCACAGAACCATCCCCTAAGAGAGACTTGGGTACAATAACATGGACATCCTTTCAGAGAATGATGTAACTATCATCTGTTCGGTCTCCCTGATTGGCTCATAGAGTGTATGAGCCCACTATATTAAGTCAGGTTAGCTTGGGTAAGTCATATCTTAGTTCCTGGCAAAATAACATTGGATGCAAAATATATTTTAATATTTTTGAAACATTCCTTTGAAATATGTGAATATTTCTCACTAAAATGGCTTAAAGTGGTATTTTGTTGTTGCGATAAAGAAAAATATTTTTTTCTGAAAGTTATTGGAAGAATATTTTTTTTATTCTTAATTAGTCTTTTTTGCTTTAGAATAATAAAAAGCCAAGAGTGGATAGTCACATTTATGTTTGCCTTGCAGTTATGATGAATGATCACTTATGTTGCTTTGTTAAAGTATTTTTGAGTAGTTGCATGAATTGTCACCAGGATTCAGTAAACTCCATGTAGCGTTTGTGTAGAGCCCACATGGAGTGTTGCCATGTACAAGAAGTAGTGCCCGTGGTGGTGCACAATCAATATTAATGAAGCTCTGCATGCTTAAACAAGGTTTCATGGTATGTACCAGTGCATCTGGCTTCGAATCCTCCCCATGGATGCAGATAACACTTCTGCATACCTCTCAACTGTACAGACTTTGCCCGAATGTCCAGCTGTCTGCCTCATATCTTTGGCCTGTTACTCATAAAATTGTGGTTTACTGGCAAATCATTGCCAGTTCTCTGAGGACTGAAGTCAGAAAATAATGACAGACATTTGAGATTCAGACTTCATATGCTATGGAAAATTCATGATAATCAAAACCTCTTAGTCTATCAGCTTTCTAATTTTGTAAGACCAATACGTCAATATTGTCCCTAGTTTTGGGCCTTTGCACCCCATTATGTATGGCTCTGTGTGATTGTTTAATCTTCTCTCCTTTTTTATTTATTTTTTACTTTTATTCCAAGTTTTGTACAATGTGCTGCTTTCCGCAAATGGCTTCAACTATGCTTACCTTGTTTGCACAACTGGGCCACCCATGTATCAGACATGACCCAGACATCCAAAAATAGAAATAGGATATATTTAATTAATACCGCTGGGCATCACACAAACCCAGTAAGCAAGGCTGTGCTGTGCTAATACCGTGAAGTTAACAATGAATACTGGTATGGGGAGCTCATGCAGTGACTCCTGTGGTGACAAGTGTTAGGGTTAGGACTAGAGTGCAGATGGTCCTAGATTCTAGGTTCTAGTACAAGGTGTGCAAGCTTTCCTTATACTGTTGTGACATTGCAGATTATCAAATAAAGTGCTACTTGGACAAGCATTGGCTCAACCTTTTTGTGGCAAGTGCTGTAAGTTTGGGAACAATGTACATATGGTCCTGGGTTCAAATACTGTATAATCCATAGACATTTTACCTTACTTTAATTACTTTGTTTTTCCATGTCACATTATATTTACTCCCCAGATGAATAACAGATTTGCAGAAGTGGCTGTATATGAAATAACCTTGAGAATGCATACTGTCTAGTTTATGATACATTTGTAAAAGATGCACTCCACTTACCGTCATGCAAACAAATGCACTTGGCTTACTGTGTTTGGTGGTGGTAAGAGGAGCACAACTTTTTCAAATGTATCAAAATGCAGACAGTCTGCACTCTCACTAAGTGCAATACATGCAATTGGCAGGAAAGGATGATACTTAAGGTGTAATTGGTGGGAAATGCACACTACACATTGAGCTTGATCTTGTGTAGGCATGGCTGGTGTCTTAGGAGAGGGTGTGCGCTTCCATGTAAAGCGCAGAGTATTCAGGAGTCCAAGGTCTTCGTTGAGCTCCTGGTTAAAGAGCATGGCCCTCACCTCTTGCAGGGTAACTATGCAGGCTCTCAGTACAAGTCCAAGGACTGGAATAGTTTGGCTAAGGCTTTGTCCAGTGCAACAGGTTTCCCATGGATTGGAAAACAATGTCATCATCACTATGATGACTTCCAAAGGAGGAAACTGGATAACCTTGATTGATGAATCAGGGAATGCCAGGTGATGAACATCCCACAGATGTGTATGTATAAATTTCATCGAGAAATTATGAATACTAAAGGTGAATAGAGTCAGGACTTGTATGCATGATAGCATTCTTTTCTCATTTTGTATTTCCACAGCTGCAGAAGAGAGGGCCTTGAATGTGAGGTCCCATGCCTCATGACTGACATGGATGCGAGAAGCATGTGGTATGTAAGCATAAGTACTGTTATTATAGCCTTAACAGTTAAAGATGGATTAGTTGTTATTTCATACAGTTGTATAAGATTGAGCATGTGTAGCTGAACTGTAAAAGCAAGTATTCATGAATTAGTCTGTAGTATACCTCTCCACTGGCCATATTTTTGTTGAATATCTAGAGTCTTGACTCACTCTTTTGGTCTGCATCTCATAACATCTGAGATTTTCTGAGACTGAAGTTAGGAAACAATGAGTGTTAGGATGTATGGTAACACAAACCCGGTGCAATGTGTCGTGTTTGTAAGAGCTATACTTAAAATCTGTCCTTATTTTTGGGTCATTGTATCACCATTATTTTATTATCTGTACCAGATATCTTGCTCTAAGAGGTTGACAGGTATGGTCTGTATCACAAAGCAACAGTTGCACATTCTCATTCAAAGGTGAACATACATCTATGATGTCTAAAAGGAAAGAGTGCATGCATTATGCTATGGTCCAAATGAAAAGTACAGTACTACAGTATTTACTGGTAGTGGGTTCAAATGCCACACCTCCCAAAAATAAAACTTACTGTGTTTGCAATACTGTTTTAGGTTTTCATCATTAAATATACAATACTGTTACATTTCCCTCATAATAGCATTTGAAGTTCAGATCTCTATACCTGTGGCTTGACTGGCTTGCTATCAGCTGTAATCAGTGCACATGGGACATGCATTTGTACAATATATGCACCCATGAATGATTACTGGATGCTATCTGCTCTGTACTATAGTGTGTATGTGTTAGGAAGAGGCTAGTATTCAAAGTAATAAAGAAATATCTTAGCAGTTGGTAGTGGTAAAAGTAAAATGTAACAGAACAGAGTAAAATTAGTTCTACACAGCTTTGTATATTAACTGTGAAGTTACTAATGTTTTCCTTTTTTTCTCTTATCCCCAGTCCTTCCCTTCATTTGTTCTTTATGGTTAAATTTCTTATTTTATTTTTTTGTGTATAATTTTATATTCCTTTTTTCTTGCATATTTTTTCATTTATTATTTAGCATTGTGTTTAATTATATTATACAGTCCAAAACATTTTGTAAACATACGTTTTCAAACTCATACTTGCACTACAACAGTGGGCACCCCTTCTCTCAGAAGAAGGGGATAGTGAAGGGGCAATTAATTAGAGCCTCATGAATGTGTAGTGATACACTGGTGTTTCAAAAAGAGGTGAAATTTATTAGAGAGCTTTTTATTCAGAGAAATTATCCATGTTCGCTTATTGATGTTTTGGTTAATGATGTGGTTAAACACCGGGATGTAAAATATAGTCCCCTTTTACATTCAGGTAATGTAGTAACAGCTAATAAAGATAAGACTGAGGAAGATTTTGGTGCTGCATTTATACACACTTATTGGGAGTTACTTATGGTTAATGAAGAAATGAAAAGTTTTATTCCGTGAATGCCCACGTTTGTAAGGAGAAGAGATATGAATTTAAAAGAGTTGTTTGAAAAAGGTGAGAAGGGCAGGATTTTGGTAAGTAACAGGAGATTAGGTACATACAAGTGTGGGTCATGTAACCAATGCACCTATATGGCAGACAAGGAAGAAATTAATTTACCAGCTAGGAATTACATCACAAAATCATCCAAACACTATAATTGCAATACAGCTGGGGTGGTATATTTAGTGAATTGTGAAGCATGTTTGAGTTTTTATAGTGTTAACCTTGTCACCACAATAAACAGAACATGCTGGAGGGATAGATTCCTGTCCCAGAGACTTCCCATACTCTGGAACAGACTATCTATCTATGTCAAACAGAGCTCTTCATTAGCACTCTTCAAGAAAAATCTTGATGATTGGATGGGAAATGGGAAATTCACCCCGGGGATCACTTCTGTAGCTCTGCTCAACAGGGGCACAGGAAAATAATTTTCTTGGGTGACGAAAGCCAGGGTACATTTTTTGGCTAGGCTTGTATAGCCTAGTACCTACCTATGAACCTATGAACCTATGGAAAGACCGAAAGGTGTTTGAAAAGAAAGGTGTATGAGCATTTATATGATACTGACAGAGAAAAGGAGACCAGTGCACTCCACAAACATTCTAAGATGTGCAGAAATTTTAAGTTAAAATTTTTTGAGGTGGAGCAAGTGGCACAAGATCCCATGGGTGGTTGTTGAGAAGCCAAATTAGAGTACAGAGAGTTATTTTGGCAGATTAAATTAGATGCAGGGAAACATCCGGGATTAAATGATCACATGAGTATTAATGGTGTTCTCAGATTGAGGGCTTCCAAATTATGAATGATCTTTTGGGTCTCGTACTTTTCTATACTTTCGTTTTAAGTCATATGCATATATATTTTTAAGTTGGTGTGTTAAAGTAGAAGTCAAACTTTCATTTTAAATCATATGCATATATATTTTTTAAGTTGGTGTGTTAAAGTAGAAGTCAAACTTTCTTTTTAAGTCATATGCATATATATTTTTTAAGTTGGTGTGTTAAAGTAGAAGTCAAACTTTCATTTTACATCATATGCATATATATATTTTAAGTTGGTGTGTTAAAGTAGAAGTCAAACTTTCGTTTTACGTCATATGCATATATATTTTTTAAGTTGGTGTGTTAAAGTAGAAGTCAAACTTTTTTTTTAAGTAATATGCATATATATTTTTTAAGTTGGTGTGTTAAAGTAGAAGTCAAACTTTCTTTTTAAGTCATATGCATATATATTTTTTAAGTTGGTGTGTTAAAGTAGAAATCAAACTTTCGTTTTACGTCATATGCATATATATTTTTTAAGTTGGTGTGTTAAAGTAGAAGTCAAACTTTCTTTTTAAGTCATATGCATATATATTTTTTAAGTTGGTGTGTTAAAGTAGACGTCAGTATTCATGTTTTTAATGTATATTTATACTGGTTGTTAATTATTGGCATTTAAAAATTGTAATGTCATAAGGTATGACTTTAAATAGGGAAGGGGTGTCAGTTCAGTATTTTTATTTTATTTATTTAACATTTGTTGACCGGGAAAGTCCGACTAGGTTCCACAGATCCTGTTTTCAGCAGAGGCCCGGGGAGAAATGCTCCAGAAGCATGTCTTTAGAATGTGGGAGGAAACCGGAGTACCTGGAGGAAACCTACACAGACTAATGCATGCATACTTTTCCTTTACAATTGTCAAATTAATACCTAATGTGATAAGTGTTTAACACAATAAGCTGTATTTACTCTAAATACTAAAATAACAGCACTATTTAGATGCATACATACCACTTGCATCTTACATCTGTGCCAATCTTGCTTTGTAAGCTCACTGATTAAGTAGTCTATCTGCAGGAGTTGGGAAAAAGCAGAACACAACAGAATACCATTAAGAACACCAATCATGAACAAATGCAGTTGCTAATGCTTACAAGTAGTGCCTGTAAGTGATACTTACACATCTGTGGAGTGCTGCCAGTCTGACATTCCTCTGTCCAACATTTGGGGGTATCCCTCTTCCTCATCTTGAGGTCTCTGTAGTAATTTCTACACTGTTTGCCAGTGTGGGGGATACTGGTAGCACTGGACAGATCCTGAGACAAACTATTCCATGCATCCAATTTGTAATGTGATCCATGCTAGTGCCCCTGCAACAGCTGAGGACCATAATCATTCACTAGGAGTCCAACAAACACTTTGGACTCCTGCATACCCCAACTTTGACACCAAAATCTGAATACCTCTCCACAAACACCAGCCATGTCTAATGCAGATGAAGACCAATCTATAATGATGTTTCCCACCAATTCCAGTTATCACAGATACTGAGAGTGCGCACCTTTTGATTTTGCAACATTTGAAAATGATGCATGTCACTTACCATCATGCAAACACAGGCAACGTGTTTATGTGATGGTAACCGGTACAGAGATGGTAACCAATACAGACATTAATACATAAGTACATAACTGGTATAATATTAGTGTGTCAGCCAACAGGAAAATAAGGGTCTATATTAAAACCACGAAAGTGAAAATCCGCGAATGCAATTACATTGACACATAAACGTCGATCTACTAAAACAGCGAAATATGGAAACGTTGAAAATCATCCAATACCAGCATGAGGATACTGACATTAACCAGCTGGGAACAAGCTATCAACAGGGTTTTTCAATGAATCAGAACAACCAACACGTGAAGTCGAGGACCAACAGGTATCAGGGTCACACTCGGAACAAACGGAATCAGCGCAGGAGATAACTCAACCAATTCTGGGGAGTCCGCAAATTATTTCAAGCTCAGGAAGAGACTTTCATATTTATAATTATACTGAATTGAATATACCCCATGATATGATTGATTTTTTCTCAAAGGGCCTAATGTTTGTTCCGGGTTCCAATATGGACCTTGTAAAAACTATAATAGACCTAAAACTATTTGTTCATAAACTCAACTTGAATGCCCTAATGGGGGCAAGCTCCACTCTCATTAACCCACTTAGGGTTTCAAGTTTGTTCAATCCACCACTTCATTCTAATTTATTTTCTTTTGAGAAGATGTGTGAGATTGATCTTAGAGCTCTAAGTAATAATAATGTTATTAACAGAAAAGGTAACAGCAACATCAATAACAATCAATGTGACTTTATTAAGTTATTACGTGATTGTAATATAAGAGTCATGAAACCAGACAAAGGGGGTGGGTTGGTCTTTATGGATTATAACATCTATGTGGACAATATGAAGAAACGTCTCAATACCATAGCTTATGAATTAGTCAGTTATAATGAGCTAAATACAGCACATAGAAGGATTAAGTCCACACTTGAAGACCTTTTCTTGGAAGGTTCTATTGATATTGATTTATATAACTATTTGACTATGTTAGCTCCCAGAACACCAGTTTTATTTGGCACACCCAAAATTCATAAGAAGATTATAGACCCCCCATTTAGACCGATTGTTGATGGGTGAGGTTCCATTACTTATGGGTGTGCAAAATATGTTGATAGCATCTTAAGACCTTTAGTTGAACAAGAATCGCAAATTTGCAAGGACTCTTGGAGCTTCTTAACTGAGCTAAGTAACATTCCCTTCCACCATGAATATAGGTTTCTAACAATTGATGTTAATGACCTCTACACGGTTATACCCCAAAGTTTAGGTTTGGAATGGATTAGGGATTTTATGGTGCAGAGACAGGTTAGTGAAAATACCATTTATGTAGTTGAAACTCTTTTGGAGATAGTTTTGACCAACAATTATATGTTGTTTGATGGACAAATATATCTACAAAAGACGGGGGTGGCTATGGGGTCACTCTGCAGAGGTAGTTTTGCTAATTGCATCATGGCACACTGGGAAAAGACCTTACTTTTTAATAACAGCTTGTTCCAGAACAATGTTGCTTGGTACACGCATTACCAAGACGACATGTTCTTAGTTTGGAAAGGTCCCAGTGATTTGGTTCAAGGTTTCATCACTGCTCTTTCTGCTATGACTGATCATATTAATTTCCTAGACATTCATTTCCATAAAGACACATTAAAATCTAGGTTTAAAAGTACCATATATAGGAAACCAACCTACTCCTTCTCATTCCTTCATTTCACTAGCTGCCACCCTCACCATCAAAAAAGAGCGGTCGTTAAAGGCCAAATGGGGAGGGCAGCTAGGATGGTCTCTGATGAGACCGATTTTATTGAAGAATGTGAACTTTTGGAATCCATGTTTGTTAAAAGAGGTTATCCTTCATCTATGGTGGCAAAAATTCCTCTGAAGTAACTTTCAAGTGGCATACAGGCCGCTTTAAACCCCTTTTGTCTGTGAATGTTTCTGTTGAAAATGATGAAGCTGAAGGTCAAAGTTATAGTACAATGACCTTAGAAATGAAAAGTCGCCACACTAGCTTCTTCTGTATTTATGGTCTGGATTGTTCTCTTATAAGGGAAATTCTTAACAAAAATTGGGCTTTAATAGTTGAAGATAACGGTTTGATGAAACTTCTTGGGGATAAACCTAAAATAACCTATAGGCGAGGCGCTAACCTTAAAGCACTTCTTGAATATCAAAATAAAGTTACATCAAGTAGAGCCACAGGGATGTTTAGGTGTGGGGCTTGCCAACAATGTAGGCATCTCAGCATTGAAAAACAGGTTAAAATTAGGAATAGGATTTATAAAATTCAAGGTAAGTTTTCTTGTGTAACAAAGGGTGTAGTTTATTTCGCTTCTTGCCAAGGATGCGCTGCTTTTTATATAGGAAAAACAGAGAGAAAAATTAAGCAGCGCATCTATGAACACCAGTATGCTATTAGCAAGAAAGACACTACAAATGCCCTTGCAAGACACCTTATAGATTTTCCAGAACATAGGTTCAAATTTGCCATATTACAACAAGTTCTAGTTGACCAGAGAGGTGGCCCTGGCAGCTTAAATTGGAAATGGAAGAATTATTTTGACAAATTAGAACGGCAGCTTATCTACCCCCAGGGCTGAATGATCATGTGTCTGTTAAATGTATTTTAAAATATTTGGCCCTGAAGAGGTAACTATTCTGTTTCTAATTTATAAGTCTTGACTTGTCCCGTTGTTGGATGATTTTTCACAAGTGTGCCATTTAATTTTAGAATGTAATTTTAGAATGAGATTTGGTCATATTATTATAATGTGCTTCTTGTTCATAATGACATATGAAAGCAGAGTATCTCTCGTTTCCTGTTTACTATTTATTATTATTTTTTATGTATCCTATTATTATTTTTTAAGTATCTTACTTAAATAGGAGTTAGGTTTGTAACAAATAAAACAGTGAAGCTGATTATATATAGACATATATATAAAATTGAAGTAGACCACCTACCCTCTATTATGGATGTTTGAGTATACTGGCTTATAATAGCCGCTCTAGTTGTATGATTTTTGCAGCTGCCATTATTATTATTATTATTTTTAATATATACTTTTTAATATATATATTTTTTAATATTTTTTAACATTTTTAATATTTTCCTGCCTGCATTGTTCCTGCTTACTATAGAGTTATTGAAACATTAGGACATCATAGCAAGTTTAATATATACATCTATATGGTTAATGGTTACCTAATGAATATTTAATATATATTCGGCACAAATGTACAATCTTAGATTATGTCTTTTCACTTTAGGCTTTGAGTTATGCTGGTTCAATACTTGTCCGTTTGCTTTGCATTTGTGTCTGCCATAAAAAGAAATATTATATGTGTTCTTAATGTGGAATATCCCTTTTAAGACACTGTCATTAAGAGTTTTAATTGAATAATTATGGTGTTTTTAATATATAATGGTGCTTAATTGTTACGTTGTATGTCTGAAGAAGGAGAGGTATTGGCCTTTCCGAAAGCGCTCAATAAATAAGTTTAGTTTGCAATTTTACCGCTCCGTCTTCTTATCTCGCTTTTTTGTTTTGTTTCAACAGTTTGGTTGTTTTTTCTTGGTGTACTAATGCAGACAAAGACCAATCTATAATGATGTTTCCCACCAATTCCAGTTATCACAGATACTGAGAGTGCGCACCTTTTGATTTTGCAACATTTGAAAATGATGCATGTCACTTACCATCATGCCAAACACAGGCAACGTGTTTATGTGATGGTAACCGGTACAGAGATGGTAACCAGTACAGACATTAATACATAAGTACATAACTGGCATAATATTAGTGTGTCAGCCAACAGGAAAATAAAGATCTATATTAAAACCACGAAAGCGGAAATCCGCAAATGCAATTACATTGACACATAAATGTTGATCTACTAAAACAGCGAAATATGGAAACGTCGAAAATCAGAATGCCGAACATATTTCTGGAAGCAACAGCACCATACAGGTAAGTTAAACCTAACTAAACAAACCTAATGTAATGCACTTTTACAAATGTTCTTGCAGTGGGGCAAGACCACCTGCACCCCCCACACCCCCTTACTTATATATACCAACTCCGAGACCGCACTGCAGTGGGGAAAAAGATATATTTCCTCATCCCCATGATTACCCTGCTAGCCAAGGAAATTCGTTTGGCATTCTAATTTTCGACGTTTCTGTATTTTGCTGTTTTAGTAGATCGACGTTTATGTGTCGATGTAATTGCATTCAGCTTTCGTGGTTTTAATATATACCCGAAAATAATTATGATATAAGAAATACTATGTTAACTGATATAAATGAGAGTGACTATAATGTGAAGCGGGACAACATTAAAAAAGATTGGTGTCTGCTGTATTCAAACTCTGGACCTTATGTTTGGTAGTCCTACAATTACAGCTGTTGTCATAAGACAAATGAAAAAAATTCTTGTCTATGTTTAATTTCATTGCTGTCTAATGCAAGGCCACAACAGTAAAATAAAGGCTGCAATGCTTGTAGTAAAACCCAAGACCATGTGGACTTCAGCATGAAACTTAACATCTGCACCCAAAGGAGAAGTTACATGGCCATCTCCTACATTAGTATTCATTTTGAGGTTCACGCTGTTAAACAGTGCAATGGCGCTTAGCAGGTTTGTACCACGCACAATCACATTAATAGAATGCATCCAATGTTTATTTTTAGATGTTTGGGTCCTGTCTGCTACCAGGGTGATCAAATTGTCCAGTTTGTGCACTGCCGCTGTGAGTACAAACCAGCTGAGCATAGGCAAAGCCATCTATGCTAAGGGCAGCACCTCACAAAAAGTGGCCCAAAGCTTAAGAGAAAAAAAAAAGAAGTAATAACAGGCAGATACAGAAACTGATGTATGAGATACACAGTACAATACATTACTACACATGAACTATGCCCACATAAGTCTGGAATCCAAATCACCAAGCAATGCACATTCAGAGCACAGAATAGGTGTCTTAACCATGTTTTTCACACAACCACCTTTGTAGCAAGCAACAACACTCATTCAGCACACAAAGAAATTAAACAACATGTACAATATTAGTAAAACATTACTTTAGTTATACATTTAGTGACATGTTTATCTCTGAAAATATTTCACTTAGTGATTACACACCCTGTTATGATTCTTGCTTGTAAATATGCAGCACTGTCTTACCTTTCTGTGTTCCTTGTTCATTCAGCAGTTATCTGACCAGTATTCTGGGACATACAGTGTGTAAACCACTCTATATCATTGCACTTACAATGTCAAAGGATATTAACTGGGAATAATATGATATGTAGTTGCCAGGTAATGAAATCCAGGCTGTATGTCACAAACAAGCACTGACTGTCCTATTGGGGGTTGGGAGCAAAGGTGTGTTCCTGCTACGGCACTAACAAGACTATGTTGGTCTGGTTACTATGCTTGCTTGGCATCCTGCTTGTTGTCTGATATAGGGAGTGTTGAGAAGTCAGACACTGTAATGTGTATCTTTACTGCTGAACTTTTCTCTGTAATGCTTTTAAAGTACAAAGTATGGTGAAGTAGGAGGATGGTCTTAGGCTCCTAGGTGGTGAGTCAGTGTGCTATGGCTTGTCTCCTAGCCAATGCAAGGATATACTGAGTATTCCTATGTCTCCCTACAACCACACCAGCTGCTGGGTCCACCTCTGACTCATCACTGGCCTGTGGCTGTGGTGACCTTGGGATTGTCAGGAGGATGTGTTCCCCTTCCCCTTGCTGAGCCTGCTGCAGCTGTTTCCACAAGATTAACTTGGGTAGCATAGCACACACTTTGAACATTGTGGGACATGTCACTGCATTGTAATGAAGGTGTTCACCAGATGTGAGTAGGCACTGGCACTGTGACTGCAGTAGCTCAAAAACATGCTCTATGACATTACAGGTTGGATCATGTATCTCATTAAGGTGTGTGTGTGTGTGTGTGTGTGTGTGTGTGTGTGTGTGTGTGTGTGTGTGTGTGTGTGTGTGTGTGTGTGTGTGTGTGTGTGTGTCTGTGTGTGTGTCTGTGCATTTATTATGCTTTTCATCAGCCATGACTCCAGTGAATAGCATGCATTCAGCCCTAAATGAACCTGTGAGATGTCACCCATAGCACACATCTGGTGCAGATGGGAGATGTGGCACATATGGGAGTCATGTTAACTGCCAAGTTTGCCAGCACAAATTTTCCAGATGCTTCACATGCCATTACACATGACTTGACAGTTGTGTGAGTGGTAGTCTTTATGGTTACTGTAAACCCAATCCAGTTCCCCAGGTATTGTTTTCATGTGTACCTGACTGCTATGTATGGCACACATTACTTCAGAGTAGTGCATTACATGGTATAAATGTAGCATTCTTGTGACCATCTCCACAGAACTAATGGTAAAATATATCTGCTGTCTGCCATATTGTAGCATAGCATGCAGGAATGTTTGAGAGATCCTGGATGTTGATGCCTATGACACACCAAGCATATCTCTTGGTAGCCTGTGAAAGGTATCTGGCTAAGATTCTAAGTTCAACACATACCTTATTTTCCACTGTGATGGGTGCCCTCTGTTTGGTTCTAGATTTGAGTCAAGGCCGCCACAGTCCACACAGTTCCTGCACTGTGTCCTGCGCCTGCAAAGTGTTCACCTTCTCTGTCTATGGCTATTGGCAGCAGCTACAACATTGGCTTCAGGCTATAGCACAGACAAATGTATTGAGAAAACAGCAGGTACTAAAAATCTGTCGGTGATTGCTTCCCACTCTTTTCCCAATCCACATAAAAAACAGCATGGAGTCCAGATAGATGCTCTATATCTTGTTGACTAGCTTTACATGATTGGTTGGATAGCATGCAGTTCAGCTGCTTATCCTGTAATTAGCATCTCTGAAGCACAGACTAAGACAGATGCAATCTATTACTAATGTGCTCCATTATAAAAAAGCAAATGTGTAGCTGATGTGGATGAGAGTTAATGCATTGTTTAACTTGATGATACATTTATTTTGAGCAGTTCTTTTTTACATTGGAGTATTGTACTCTAGCAAGTATGTATCCATTTTGTTACCTACATAATGCATATGCTGGAATGTAGTTAAGAATAATGTGAAGTGAATCTGTATGCATTTGTTAGAAGCGTAATCATGGCATGGCCTTATCTTTCAAGCCATTTCAGAGTTACAGAGGATGTGGAGTAGGCTGAGATTATAATGCTGTGTGATAACTATGTACACATTTTTCATGACAAGGTTCTTTGATAGCACTTTTAGAATTTTACAGTTGTTTGGTTAGCACAATTGGTCCTTAGTCTGTTATTTTGTTTTTGGGGTGGAACAAATATGAGTTCCTGCCATGGCACAAAATAGAATGCACTGTTATGTTGGGTGGATGAAAATAGTTGAGTATCTGTCATGGCCCAAACAAGGATATGTTTATCTTGTTACTCTAATTATTTTGTATCCTCCTCCATTAGTTTTTGACCCCTGTTACGTCTTTAAAATCTTTCAAGTGGTGAATACTGACATTCTTCCTTTACTGCTTTATCTGTGCATATGTGATCCTTATATGTGTTATTATTTTGTCTTTCAGGCACAAAATATTCGGCATAGGCCCCCATTTACCAAGGCACAGAATGACTTCATCATAGAGGCCTTACATCAACATCATGTAGTATTGCTGTCCAGAGTGTGGGTCAGTATGGTTCAGCATACTACCCTGTGGGAGGAATTAGTCTGCAACATTAATGATGTTGGGTGACATAATCACACTTATGAGTAGGTGCATCACAAAGCCACTGATATGATCACAGCTGCAAGGAGCCGTGCAGCTGCAATGGCATGTGATCTCCAGATCACCAGTGCAGGACCTGCTGCAGAATCCCCTCTTACTGCCACAGAGGAATTCCTGGGAAACATTGCCACACAGGACAGTTCTCAGCAATCAATGTTCCAGTATGTTCTGGACGAGGGTGTCACTCCTGCATCTCAAGAGGAGCTTCCAGGTATGCTTTGTTACATCATCATTAGAATACTGTGGCATTCTGAAATAGTGTCAGTAGTTTATATGTGTCAAGTTGTTTTTTGGGTGGGGGAATTTAAGACAGCTGCAGTTTTAAGCTTATTTTAAAGTCGTCAGACACATTCTTGTTAATATTTCAGTTACTGCCGATACAGATGAGTAAAGGTATTACCCCCTGTTATACTGTTAAACGTGGGGCTGTTGTCATTATCTTTTCCTTTACTCATTTCAGGACCATCAGGAATTCAGAGACATAGGGCTCCTGCATTTGGTAAGCATAATACATTCATGTCAGTACTGTAGATACATTACACAATACCTGAAAATGTGTCCTCAGGATTGCTGTATGTATTGCTGTACTGTCTACATACCTGTCAGCTGTAGCAATTTCTGCTGAATGTCCAGATTTTGGACTCATATGTCTGGCCCATATTTCATATCATAGTGCTTTTCTGGCAAATTATTGACAAGTCATTACAGTTTGCAGACATAATATAATGACAGATCTGCATTTCAGACTTCATACCCTTCAAAAATGTCATGCTAAAGCAAAACCTGTTATTCTATCAACTTTGTAAGAGCAACATTTCAGAATTGTCCCTATTCTTGGGCCTTTGTCCATCCATTATTTATGGCTTTGTCCAGATTTCTTGCTCTAAGTGGTTAAGAGGTATGACTGTCTGTAATAGTGATAGAAGTGTAAATTGTTTAGCATATATTGCAGCATAGTAGTGCAGGTATTAATGTATTTGTGTATTTCCTTTTATCACAGGTGATCATGGAAGTGGTTCTTTGCCCCCTGTTCCACCTGATGTCAGTGTCTCATCCGAATCTGATGGGGATAGTGGACAAAGTGAGACACATCCAGGGATAGCAGAGGCTGAATATGACACAGAGGTTGACACTCAGTGACCCCCCTCCTCTTTAACCACGTACACAGCCAGTATGCCTACCCATCCCCAGTCCACTGAGGCCACAGATATTGGACAGGTGGAGGGTAAGGACATTAACCAGGGAAGTGTAGCTACTACTGCTTCAGAGCCTGTTTACACTGGCAGTATCCAAACTGCTGTCAAGGTGGCATATAGGAGACTCAGTAGGGGTGCTCAGAGGAGGCCTGCTGTCCCTCCTCCACCTGGTGCAGGTGTCTCTTCATGTGTAAGGCTACATATGTTTAGGGCCCTCATGGAGGCACAGGCATGTTCAGAAAGGCACTCCAGACAAATGATCAGGGTTCTAGATGTGGCACTCTCTGACATCCGTCAATGCCTCCACCATGTTGTTGATTCCATGGACTGGATGTATAACACATTGGAGTGAGGTCTGTGATGAAACAGAGTAACTGTCATGAAATACACATTGTCTGTGATGGAGCATTTGCTGGGAGGGGAATGTTGGTCTTGTGGGCATAGTTCAGCATCTACATCTACTGTGAGCCAACGTGGCCATGCCCACTCACACTCCTGTAGTGACAGTATTTCCACTGCTCCATCAGGGAGTGTGCTGTCCACACCCAGACATGGCAGGCCATGGGGTCATGGTCCTGGGCATTCCTATGAAGGGAGCATGTCCAGCAGACATCACTTACTTGCAGATAGTAGCCCTGCATCTGACCTTGGGCATGGAGGTGCCAGTGCAACCCCTGGCAGAGCCAGTTTTCATGGTTGGGGGTGACAAAGATGAACTGTCAACTCTACCGTGCACAGGTTACATCTGTCCAACATAACAATATGTAGAAAACCATCTTCACCACAGTCGACACATGTTGCAGTCTACTTGTGTTCCCAGGTCTATCAATACATAATTGCTTATTAGGGTATTCAGGGTTATGTCATAATAAGCTTGAACATTGTTAATAACAAAGGAAATGATGATGCATTTATATGGCTGTCATTTAACAGCACAGCGTTGTCATCAGTCATTGGTTTGTGTAAGCCCCTTTTGAATAGCACTCCCATTGTTACAGGATATAGTGATAGCACCTAAGTGTCCTTCAACCACAAACTCTGTCTTGGTCTGAACTTCAGAGACATACATGACGAACTTGAATGGATGCAGCAGTGACACTTGTGGTAACCCATGGCTGCATGTTCTGCTGCTGGAGGTGAACTCTCCCACTTTGAGTGAGTGTTATTTATCTGTGAGCCAGTTTGCAAACCACCAGATAATATGGCAGTTGAGATTCACCTGGTTTCACTTCTCAGTGACGCACATATGTGGGATTGTATGGAAGGACTTGGCCAAGTCAAGAGAGACAACAGCAATGCTGTGCACACATGCTATGTCTGTGGTCACAATGTTGAATTCCAACAGTTTTAGCATGCACAACTTCCCCTTGAGGAAGCCATGCTGGAACAGATATAGTGTTTGGATGTCAGTTTTGTTCTTGTATCTGACATCCATGAGAATCCATTCCATTATCTTACAGCTGAGGCTTGTGAAACCTTAAGGGGCTATAAGTACATGTGTATGTTACTGATCTACCCTTGTGGAGGGGAAATAGGTCACTGATTTCAAATCTGTGTGGATAAAGGCAGTACTCAGACTGTGATTGTATAGGGTGCCTAATGCAGTAGTTTGCTGGTTAACAATATTAAGAACACATGCTAGAATGCCATCTGGTCCCATGGAGGCTGTGTTCCTAATATTGGAGAGAGCAGTGATTACTTGCTCTTTGTAGATAAAAGTTGGAGGTGATGTTGCAGACATGTGTCATGATAAGCTTGTAGGTGGGTTGGGGAATAATTGTTATCCAAGCATCTCTGCTAGCTGGTTTTCAATTTACACTGGTTCAGTGTGTGCAATACCATCCACATTTAATTCAGCACACATCTGAGTTATAACTTTGATGTTGCACATGTAACAGAGGAAAGCCTTATGGTTGTCCTTGGCTATGGTTTCAAAATATTTCCCATAGCTGTTGTGTGTGGATTTTACAAGGTGTCTTATTGTCTTGTTTAGGCTGGGGATGTTAGTCTTCCAGTTTGTGATTTAAATGTTTGTATTTGTAGACATCAGTCTCATTAGCTTACTGTATCAGTAAGCAATGTCAGACATCCATCACCATGGTTATGATATTCTTAAGGATCTTTCTTTAATCCTGTAAGTTACATCTGGTCTGTATATTTGTGTAGATGTTTATACAGGGAACCAGGGTATACCTTACTATAGTTGTCAATGTCCTCTGTGGAAACTCGAGTGTGGAGGATGATTATACCATCCCTTAGGATGGTGAATTTACTTTGGAAGATGTATGTTCAGCTGACCCCTCATTATTTAATTATGTACCTATTGCAAATTCTGGGAAACCTACTTTATGGTTGGATTGAAATAGTGCAATCCCTACACAAGAGGGATTACATTGGTCAATGCTATTTGTGAGGGCTAGATCTAAAATATTATAAACACTTGTGGAGTGGTACAGTATCAGTTCCATGGCATATATGTTATTAAAGTCCAGGAATTGTTGTGCAAAGAGTTTGGCCTCACATAAATTTCACAATCAATGTAGTTATAGTTGTAATCATCCCTGAGTGGGTTGTTTTGTTCAACTCCAATTGTTACAAGTACTTATAAATAGGCTGGGTGGCCTTTCTTGTTCATGGAAGGGGACATATAACTGGCGATAACATGTAGGGGTTTCGTAGCCACTGTAAACCGGAGTTACATTAACTCTCCTAGACTTATGTTTCAACCCCTGTAGAGGAGGAATTATTCTCAATGAGGAGAGATAATCAGCCCCTTGTGGTCCCCACACCTTCAAATTGCAGTCAGAATGTGTGGAAGGCATTGTAGCCTTGCAAGGCCAGGTTACTTACTGCAGTATTGCATCCAGTTTCTGTGACTGCACAGATGTTCACCACTTCCATTGGGACAAATGCTGACAGAGACTGAAGTTTCTGATGTTAACTCCTTCATTTCATCACCATGAGCCTTACTTTTTTGGATTTATATATTTTCATATAGTAACTTCTGCTTTTGTGACATTGCCCAATAAAGGCATTATGGTGGAAGCACGTGCCTTAGCCAGAAAACAAAAGCCTAGAGGGGCCAGGTGAAGTCCATGTCTGTCAAAGCAGCATGGTCTATCCACAATGTCATCCTACACTGACATGAACTGGATCCCCTTAGAATGACACCAGACACATAACCAATTTCAGAAGATCATTTGTTCTTTATACTGTTGTATCATCCTAAGCGAAGTTATAATGCTAGTCAAACATAAGGGCATACATGCCTGGGACACATATTTAGAGTGCTCAATCATGTCTGTTCCCATATAATCCCTAGAGATATGTCGGAAGTTGTGGATACCAACACCAACTATGATGGATTAATAGTGGGACTTTTTATGGAGAGACTTGATTATGAATATGATGTGACGAGTACTTGTGACACCCAGCTGACCCTACATTTTACCTTGTTTAAGCTGGAGATTAGGGCACGTGCATGGCTCATTGTACAATCAACAGTAAAGACAACCTTTACAAAAGAAAAAGATTGTGTTAGGCAGTTCCTGGGTGAGATACTGGTGCTCCTTTTTATTTGTATTGTATGTTTTGGGTTTACTGTTAGGTGTGCCATGCTTGTGTTTTCGATGTCTCTACTGTTTCTGTAGGTTACTGTAGAATACCTCTTCCCATGATGGTACTTCATTGAGGTTGTAGTACAAGCCTGAGGTATAATCTGCACTGAGTCAATAAAGACATGTCAACTAGGCTAGCAGAAGAAAAAGAGGGACACTGATAGCTTGTAATGTGAGGTGTGATCCTGGTATCTGCATAGAGAAGGAGTAAAGGACGGGTGTATGTGATATGCTGCTATTTCGGGGGACTAATATATGGGGTGTACAGTAGGAGGTCTATTCAAAGTCGGACTTATACTTCTGTTGTGGAGAGATAAGATGTGAAATTACTGCTTGCTTAGCCAACATTGGCCCAGCTATGTTGAGCTGTCAAAGATCTGTTCTGCTAGATAGCATTGGCTGATTGTAAGGGAAAGTAATTTACTTGTTTTGCCTGCATCTATAACTGCAAAGAGTTATGCTCTCTGCACACAAACAAGAGCAGCGTAGCTAAGACAATGAAACACTGTTAAAGCTCAAAATGAGGCTAGAAATAGTTACCTTAAATAGATATATATAGACTTAGTGTACACTCCAAGCACAAGGGTACAGGGGTATTTTCTCACAAATCATGTGTCATAATCATGATGTTTATTTATCAGTAGGTGAACTGAACTGGATTCATGCAGTGAGAATCCAGTTTACAGTTTGGGCAACACAACTACATTGGAATAAAAGCAGTAATTGACATTTATTTGTTCAAAACATTATATACTCAACAGAGTCAAAAGCAGCACAGTTTTCTCAAAATGCAATCACAGCAACCAAAAAAATTGAACTATACTGGTTCTTACACAATGAACAGTGGCAACTGCACATATTGTAGGGCTTTCATTGTTTAATAACAATGGTTAAAAACAATGGCATGATGAATGTACATAGAACAGTGTTCCACAGGCTACAGTAGGACACTCTTTATAATGTTGGAAACAGCTCAAACACACACACACACACACACACACACACACACACACACACACACACACACACACACACACACACAACCTATACCCCAGTTGACTGTAGTGAGAATAGGACCCCTACATATCCAAGGTACATAGACTACAGAACAAAACTTAATACACACGTGACACCCATGCTCTGGCCCAGCAATCAAGGAGCCTCAATACTCACCACTAACAGTGAGGGGCGTCCATATAGGGAAATGATAATACATACACACACAGTAAAGTACAATTTCCCTTAAGAGTATACAGAAATCACAGTCAGTTTGGGGCTGGTCTCTCCCTTTCTCTCCAGGTCCCCAATAAGACTCCCCACTGGCACAGCTATAGGCTTCAGATCTCAGCCTGCTGGGCAAGCTAAAACCTCCATCACCTACTCTGTCCAACCAGTGCCTCATGTCCCTGCCCAAGTAGCTGACACACACACATTTTGTACTGTAGAGTTTAAATTACCTTTACACACATCAGCCACAGTTGAAAGGTTTAAAAATATTTAATAATAAATAATAAAATGACAAGACAATACTTATTACTACACAATGCCATTCAAGAGTTCAGAGATCACAGAGAAATACTTAAAATAATACAGTAAAAAAGTTCTAATCTTCCTATTTCCTAGCCATTTTTAAGAGATAACACAGTTGTAAAAATAAACTTACATAAAGAGCAAGTCAGTGGTGGTGATGTTAGATGTTCTCAAGACAAAATGCTCTGAGCTCTCTGATTCTCTCTCTTTAAACTGATAACACAGAGCTGTTTCACATGATGTCATTCTTCACACTTCTCTGGTGTTCCCAGGCTAACAGAAACTGCATTTACATTCTTTACACCTGGTCAGAAACCAGAGCAATAAAGGACATTTATACATGCAAATTCTAGCCATTAACTCTGGGTCTTAAACCAATAGACAGGATGCCTCCCTCTAGACATATCGACTCTGAATCTTAACATCAAAGACAGTCATAAAATGCTTGACTTAGCTTTCTTATAGCAGAGTGCACTGTTGTTACATTTTTGCAGTTCAATATCCAATGCAGTCTTTTCATATTTAAGAGAACAAGCCTGTGGCTTACATTAATATTTACAAATGACAGAAGTATCTGCAAAATTCTACCTGGCTAGGCTGGCAGCCTTCACCTATCTTCACACATCTCCCCCCCGCCAGTAGAACTCAAGCTAGTTTTTCAAGTGACCCTAGAAAAACATTGCTTGAGAGGGTTAGGTACATATGAGTATAACTTACCCCATTCCCTGTCTTGATAGCCCATCGGTGTTGGCATTGCTAATCCCACTATGGTACTGCACTGACATATAGGCTTGCAACCCTAGGCTCCATCTTAGCAACTTGGCATTTTGCTGTCTGGCTCTGTTCTTCCTTGTCAGGTCTGTGAGCAGAACAGCTATGGTACTATAACTGGGGACAAACTTTCTGTAGTACACTGCTGTTCCTAAGAATGCCCTCATCTGCTTTTTGGTAACAGGTGCAGGCCATGACTGAGTGGTTTCTACTTTGGCAGGTTTTGGCCTGATCTTACCACTCCCCACTCTATGTCCCAGGTAGGAGCCCTCTGCCATACCCACCTTGCTTAGCTTAATGGTCAACCCTGCCTGCTGTAGTCTGCTCAGCACCTCCCTGACATGTTGAAGGTGCTCTTGCCAGGAATAGCTGTAGATGGCAATATCATCTATGTAAGAAAGGGCAAACCCTCCTGCTCCTGCTAGGATATGATCTACCAGCCTCTGGAAAGTTGCTGTGGCATTTTCCATCACAAAGGGCATCTTTGTGAAATCATAGAAGTCAAAAGGAGTCACAAAGGCTGACCTCTCTCTAGCACTGGGAGTCAAGGGCACCTGCCAGTAACCCTTGGTAAGATCAATGGTTGTAAGATACTTAGCCCCACCCAGCTGCTCTAGGACCTCATCTGTCTTTGGCATAGGGTAAGCATCTGACTCTGTGTGACTATTTATTTTCCTGTAGTCTGCACAGAACCTGGTGCTGCCATCCTTCTTTGGCACCAGCACCACTGGGGAGGCAGAGGGGCTGTTGGACTCTTGAATCACCCCTAGTTCCAACATCTCCTGTATCTCCTTCCTCAGAGTCTGTTTGACTATTTCAGACACCCTATAAGGGGCCTGCCTAATAGACCTTTGGGGACCTGTATCCACCTGGTGCTGTACCAGGTGGGTGCACCCTGGTTTCCCAGTGAATATGTCCCCACACTCCTGTAACACTGCTCAGATTTCTCAAACTTGGGTAGGGGATAGCTGCTGGGAGATTGCTACCCCTTCCACTTAGGTGCCAGTCAGAGCCTCACTGAGGAGATCAGTCACCAGATCTCCCTCAGACTCTTCCTGCAATCGACTGCAAATGCTCAGCATAAGATCCTCCCTATCATGGTAAGGTTTCATCATGTTAACATGGTACAATTTGTGCCCCTGCCTTCTGTCTAGCAGTTCCACCATGTAGTTAAAAACACTTACCTTTCTCACCACGTTGTAGGGTTCATCCCAAGCTGCTTGCAGCTTGCTGTGTCTGACAGGAATGAGAACCATTACCTGCTGTCCCACAGCATACTTTCTAGTTCGAGTATTCCTGTCAGACCATACCTTTTTCTGTTGTTGGGCTTCTGCCAGGTTCTCCTGGGCCAAGCCCATGAGTTCCCTGAGCCTTGTCCCGAGGTTTAGGATATATGCCACAACAGACTTTTTGTGAGATTCAAACTCACCTTCCCACTCATCACAAATTAAATCTAGAGGTCCCCTCACCCTATGGCCATACAGCAATTGAAATGGAGAAAAACCTGTGTATTCCTGGGGAACCTCTCTGTAAGCAAACAACAGATGGGGCAAATATTTGTCCCACTCCCTCTTAAACTGGTCTGCAAATGCCCGTGGCATGGACTTGAGTGTAGAATTTAACCTCTCAACAAGACCATTAGTCTGGGGATGCTGAAGGGGTGGTCTTCAGGTGATTCACCCCACAGTACTTCCACAGACAAGCCAGCAGGTCTGATGTGAAAATGGCACCTCTGTCATTCAGTATTTCTTTTGGGAAACCTACCCTGCTGAAAATCTCTAACAAAGCATTGGTCACCTTTTCTGCCACAATGGAGGACAGAGCCACTGCCTCAGGGTATTGTGTAGCATAATCCACTACCACTAGGATATAGTTTTTCCCTGTGGAACTTGGGGTACTCAGAGGCCCCACAGTATCCATAGCTACCCTCTGAAATGGCTCTTTAATTACAGGCAAAGGTATCAAAGGAGCTCTGACTTTGTCTCCTGCCTTGCCTACCTTTTGGCACTGCTCACAGGACCTGCAGTACCCTGTTGCATCTCTGGAAATTCCAGGCCAATAGAAATGCTGCATAATATGTATCTTTGTACATTTTATGACCATATGACCTGCAAAGGGAATATCATGGGCTATGGCTAGAAGCACCAGATGGTAGGCTCTAGGCACTACCAACTGATGTACCCTCTCTCCTTCTAGCCCTCCCTCAGGGGTCCACTCTCTATACAGTAACCCATCGTCCCAGTATACAGATCCCCCCTTCCCTTGAGAATCAGGTGCCTCACTAGTTACTTGCCTCAGGCCTTGCAATGTAGGGTCTGAGAGTTGAGCCTGTCTCAACTCTCTCTCTTGTAACCCTTCCCAGCTCCCCTTCCACAAGAAGTCTGGCATCCTCTAACAGTGGTGCCTCACTGTCAGCCTGGGCACTACTAATCACCTCTACCTTTGCAGTCACTCTGTCCAAGGGAACATCAGTACTCACAAGCAGCTGTGGCTCACATTCAATCTCACTGATACAGAGTAGCTCCCTTCCTGAGATAACCACCTCACCAGTCCTGGCTGCAAGTATGCAGTCTGTCTGAGTCTCCACCCAGGCTACCAGACCCACAAGCTTGTCTTCTAGCCTGACTGTGTGTAACTGCATAAGCAGATGGTACTGCCTCATCCAAATCCTTCCCTATCAGGACATCTGCAGTATGATAGTTTGGTGCCCTGATTGTCTAAAGACAACCTACTATTGGCATTTTCTCTTTCCCACTTACTGGCTCTCTCATCTTTGTTCCCCACTTTGCCTCCATGGACATCTGTATGCCACATGGCACCACTGGTTGCATTCAAAACATTTAACCCTAGGTCCTGGATGTATACCTGCACTAGTGGCTTCCCCTGCTACTGGCATATTCTGTTGGAGCAGTCTGTGATGCCCACCATGGGTTCCTTTAGACCCATGAGCAGTACTGGTGGTCCCTTTCCTGTGCAGGGATGCCCTGCTTCCTAGGTGTAGGTCTCCCTTCTTCCCCAACTCATCTGAAGTAGCACTTTGTCTGTCAGCTAACCAGATTCTCATGTCCTCAGGCAAAGTGCTAAGGGCTTGTTCCCTCACCAAAAGGTCTGCCAGCCATTCAAAAGTGGTGACCTGACATCCACTCACCCACCTATGAAAAAAGTCTCAGTTCAGCAACATATTCACACACACTTTCATCTGCCTTTCATCTATGCTCATGAAAAACTTTCTTATACATTTCAGGTGTTAGCTTAAAACATTCTAACAAGTGATTTTTAACAGCAGCATAATCAAAATATTCATAATCAGCAAGTTTAGACAACACAGTTACAGCTTTACTATGGGGTAAGGGGGTCAGGAACCATACCCAAAGCCTTTGTTCAACATCATACTGTTTACATACCCTCTCAAACATATGAATACAACTATCAAAATTATCGTCCTCTTTAAACTGCAGAAGGAATTTTCTTAACTTTTTGCTTCTGGGCTCCAGTTACTCCTTTCCCCAATACCTTCATGACTCTGGCAAAGATTCAGCATCTCCCTCTTATGCTGCCTCTGCCTCTCCCTTTCCTCAGCTTCCAGGCATAGCAGTTTCTCATTCTCCTCAGCCTGCAGATAGTATTTCAGCTGCTTCTTTTTCCAAATGCCTGGCCTCCAACTCAAGTCTCTTTAGCTTCAGATGGATTTTTAAGTCCTCTGCAGAAAGGTTGAGCTGTCCATTCTCTGAGGGTGGTACATCTCCACTGCCAGTCTGATCATCCTCCTGGCTGCTATTTTCTGATACAGCTGTGACCAAAGTTGCAACCATGTCTGCCTTAGTCAGGTTTCCATGCACCAGTCCCCTAGCCTGCCACATCTCAGCCAGCTGGCTCCTTGTCAGCTTTCTGTACTCCTTTGTTGACAGGCTGCCTGCTCTCCCTGACTAACTAAGCTAACAAAAGAAGTAAAACAATTGTGATCTGAACTCTGAGTATTCACTGTGTGGCTGATTTAGAGTACAAAACACCTTCAGTGATCACTGTACACAAGCTACAGGAATTCACTCTATCCACACGACTACTAGCCAATTAATATTTGCCAACCAATTAATATGTGATGTGGATATCCCAGCACTGCCTCCAATTAATATGTGGCACCTATGCCCTCGCCCAGCAATCAAGGAGCCTCAATCCTCACCACTAACACCAGTGAGTGGCATCCATATAGGGAAAGGATAATAAATACACAGACAGTAAAGCACAATTTCCCTTAAGAGCACACAGAGATCACAGTCAGTCTGGGGGCTGGTCTCTCCTTTTCTCTCCAGGTCCCCAATAAATCTCCCCACTGGCTCAGCTATAGGGTCCAGATCTCAGTCAGCTGGGCAAGCTAAAACCTCCAACACCCTCTCTGTCCAACTAGTGCATCATCTCCCTGCCCAAGTAGTTGACACACACACACACTTTGAGATAAGAGTTTATATAACCACACAGACACTCCTGGGGAAGGCTGGCACAGGTTCTCCAGCTGTTCCCCTTTTACCCAGACTATATGATACAAATCACTGCCACCAGCCGGCTAATATTTATCAGCTACTCAAAGGCCCATAAAAGACTGTCCAATTATTACTGTGCAATATTATTATCCAAATGGTAGGTGTAACCAAACAGTCAAGATTTATTTGGAGTGACTTGGTATAGTATCACTACATATGCAATGTACTCTAGAGCTTACATTCCCTCTACACAAAACAGCCACAGTTGAAAGGTTTAAAAATATTTAATAATAAATAATAAAAACACAAGACAATACTGCTTACTACAGAGTGTCGGTTAAGAGTTCAGAGATCACAGAGGAAAACTTAAAATAATATCATAGAAAAGTTCTGACATCAACATAGAAAAGCACTTAGTCTAATCTTCCTAATTCCTAGCTATTTCTAAGAAAAAACACAGTTCTAAAATAAACTTACATAAAGAGCAAGACAGTGCTGGTGATGTTGGATGTTCTCAAGACAAAATGCTCTGAGCTCTCTGATTGTCTCTCTTAAAATTGATAACACAGAGTTGCTTCACATGACATCATTCTTCACACATTTCTGGTGTTCCCAGGCTAACAGAAACTACATTTACATTCTTTACACCTGGTCAGAAACCAGAGCAATAAAGGACATTTATACATGCAAATTCTAGCCATTAACTATATGTCTTAAACCAATAGGCAGGATGCCTCCCTCTAGACATATCAGCTCAGAATTGTAACACCAAAGACAGTCATAAAATGTTTGACTTAGCTTTCTTACAGCAGAGTGCACTGTTGTTATATTTGTGGAGTTCAATTTCCGATGCAGTCTTTTCACATTTAAGAGAACAAGCCTGTGGCTTACATTAATATTTAGAAATGACAGAATTATCTACAAAATCCTACCTAGCTAGGCTGACAGTCTTTACCTATCTTCACAACACATGCCATTGCACAAGTCTGATTTTCCTAGGACTACAGGTGCTCTTATAGTAGATGACATCAGCAGGCCATGTAAGGGACAGAATGTTGGAGGCCTGATTTAAATGGATGTTTGTGCAAGCATCAATCCAGTACAAAACCATCTTCTTGAAGAGGTCAGATTGGGATGCATATGTCTATTTGCCTTTATGGACACTCACAGTGGATATCAGTGAGAATAGAACCCCTGTCTATCTAAGGTACACAAACTATAGAACATAGTATTTAATGCACATGCCCTGGCACAAGTCTGATTTTATCAGGACTGCAGATGATCTTAGAAGAGATGACATCAGCAGGCCATGTGAGAGACAGAAGGTTGGAACCCTGCTTGAAATGGATGTTTATGCAAGCACCAAAACACTGCCAAACCATGGCATTGGAGAGGTCAGACTGGGATTCACACCTACTCTACTTTATGGACACACACACTTGACTGTAGTGAGAATAGAACCCCTACCTATCTAAGTACACCACAACTTGGAAAAATGAAAAGAAAACATTAAAATGCCAAATGTTGTCATTAGGACCAGTAAGACACAGTGCTCAAAAAACACAATTTTATTAAGCACTTTTTGTCTCACTTGTAGTGTGACTTCTTCAGATATATAAACATTTAAAACAGCCCCAGTTTAATACTAATTTGTTACCACAATTCATTAATTAGTTAAAACATGTACCAATCACATTTGCCTTTACTCCATCTTAGTAACCCTTTCTTCTTAAGCTCTTTTACAAAGAGCCATGGAATTATTACCAATGACAGATTACTTAAACATTACTTAAAGAGCCCATTTACTCTTTTATGCTAATTCTGTATATAAATGTAAACTTTTAAAAAAAAAATTTCTAAAATTGTTCAAAATAAGATGTGCAATAAAAATATTCACATAAATATGATCATTTTAACCATCCTTCTGTAATATATTTTTAAACATCCTTCCTAGCAAGTCCCCCCCCACATATTTCTTAAGGACTTTCATTCACCTCATATTCACACTTTATCCACCCTTCGACACCCAGTGTCACATTTCTACCTATAACTTAAATACATACATATTATTTGCAAAGATTTTTTGTATATAATGTGATACTATAGTGGTAATACAGAAGGAATGCTTAATATTAAGAGTTCATAGTGGGGAACTAGGTTCTACTTCTTACCCCCATTCATTTGTGTATAATTAATCATTATCTCATCAATTTTTTTAGTTTTAATATACATAAAGTTGAACTCATTTCATTAATCCCAGGAAAATGACATGTGCTAGCCCTAAGTTGCCACAAGAGTTCAAGCCTCTCTAATAACAATGAACCCCCCCCTCGGTCAGTCCATATTACTTGGTCAATTGCTCTGAATTCAAACCTATGGTCATCAAATTCTGATATGTGCCTTGTGAGTGTATTTTCTTGCTTTTTCCTTGATATACTGTATAGGTGCTCAGAAACTCTTTCTCTCAATTTTCTGTCAGTCTTACCTATATAGTATGCTGGACATGTTTGGCACTGGGCTATATATACCATCATTTTAGACCAATAGTCTAATTTTTGTCTAATACTGTATTCCCTTTCTCTTATAGTGCATTTTTGCCCTATTGCCATATGCGTATAATAATTGCACATTCCACTTTTCCAGATTTCCACATTCATCTCTTGGAATGTATTATTTTTTATATATTATTCTGACTGCAGGTGATCTTATAGTAGATGACATCAGCAGGCCATGTGGGGGACAGGCGGTTGCGGCCTGCTTGAAGTGGAAGTTTGTGCAAGCACCAAAACACTGCAAAGCCATGCCATTGGAGAGCTCAGACTGGGATACACACTTCCATTCTTCTTTATGGACACTCACAGTTGACTACAGTGAGAATAGAATATCTACCTATCTAAGGTACACAGACTACAAAACACAGTACTTAATTCACACTCCTTGCCACAAGTCTAATTTTAACAGGACTGCAGGTGATCTTATAGTAGATGACATCAGCAGGCCATGTTGGAGACAGGGGGTTGGAAGCCTGCTTTAAATGGATGTTTATGGAAGCACTAAAGCACTGAATGTTGAGGCCTACTTGAAATGGATGTTTGTGCAAGCACCAAAACACTGCAAAACCATGCTGTTGGATAAACGCTTTCACCCTTTTTTATGGGCACACACATAGTTAACTGCATTGAGAATAGAACGCCTACCTATCTCAGTACACAAACTACAAAAGACTGCACTTAACAAACATGCACATCACAAGTCTGATTTTACCGGAACTGCAGGTGACCTTATAGTAGATGACATCAGCAGGCCATGTGGGGTACAGGAGGTTGGAGGCCTGCTTGAAGTTGATGTTTGTGTAGGCACCAAAACACCACAAAACTATGCCATTGGAGATGTCAGTTTGGGATACACACTTCTATTCTTCTTTATGGACACACACACACACACACACACACACACACACACACACACACACACACACACACACAGTCTACTGCAGTGAGAACCAAACTCCTATTTATTTAAGTGCACAGACTACAGAGCACAGTACTTAACACAAATGGTGAATGTAGAGTAGATGACATCAGCAAGCCATGTGGGGAACAACAGCTTGAGAGGCTTGCATAGACACATCACATCTTAGTGTCATCTGTGGCTAGTAGCCTAACAGACGTATACTGTTTATAAGCCTAGCTGTGTAACAACACAATTACCCTTATTGAGCATATTTGATTATTTGACTTTGGCAGAGCAAGCTTGTGAGCACCAATAAATGGCCCTGTCCATGAGGGATCACACAATATTATTTATTACACCTTGTAATGTGGTTGATATATCTGTTGTAAAATTAAGGAGTCCCCAGGATTGTACTGATTGTTGGTGTGGTTGATGGTGGGGACATAAATGGATGGATAGTAAATGTATGTACATATAGTTATATTGTGCCCTCAGTTTGCAATGTTTCCACATGTAGTCTTAGGTAAGACAAAAGACCTGGTAAACATAGAGCAATAAGAACAAAGTTCTATGAATCTAATGTGAGAGCTCATGAAGCATCAGATTTTCACTATGGTTAACTAAATGTACACTATGTTTTACTAAATGTACATGCTTCTTTACCCCTTTTTGTGCATAGGTAAGCAGTGCACAAGTGTGGGGTGCATTGCTAACATCTGAGACTTACTATTATATAATATATACATGTTGCAATAAGCCATTCCTATTTGTACACCCGGCTAGGATTTCACAACTACAAAGAGCAATTATTGAATGTATCCACTTTGTATTGCTGGCAGACAGACATAAATCCCATGTGCTTTTTCCATGTTTCTGCAATGCTGCACTTCATGAAAACTAGCTAAAAATGTTTACTACATGCATCGCATTGTGCAAATGTGGAATTAAAACAAGACAAAGATGATAAATGCTAACAGTATGGAACACAGAGTCAAAGTCTGTAAAAGCACACTAGCAATTGATATTACATCTCCAAAATGTCTACTTATATCAGGATTAGAAACCTCAAAACTGATACAGCTTCAGCAAACAGGATAGCTCCCTTAATCCTTTTTGTTACAGGAACAGCCTACCAGAAATGAACTGGTATTTATCACACAACCAACTGCAGAAGAATGTACACTGTTATCACACCATGAGCTGTATATTGTATGAGTAATTCTCTCTATTATATTTGAACATAGGGCAGTTAGTAGTCACACAACCTGTCATAATTATTGTTACAAATTTATATCTCTCTGTCTTACATGTCTGAGTTTGTTGGTAATTCATCAGTTGCGTAACATGTGCAATGTATAAGTAATTCTATTTACGTGTCCATAAAATGTGAGAGGATATTGACTGTGGCATAAACATGCATATACTGTGGTTTTTGGGGTAGCATAACTAAGTTACAGTTGAGGTAGGTACAAGAGTACACTCTTTTTTTGGGGTGTGGGGGAACAAAATGCAGTCACGGTTATGTCACACACAACTCTAAAATCAGAAACTGCAATGTGTAGCCTCACTTTCTAACTTCACTCTTGAATGATTTATCAGTATTCCTCAGATGTATAACTGTGTGAATGTTACATGCCTGAGGCCTGCTAATTACAAATGTACACATATTAGGAAAATAAGTGTGCCTCTAGTCATGCTAATGTAATTTCTGTACCACTCCACCAATACTTATTTGCTTACTGTACCAAATTAAGAGATACAGAGATATGTCATAATAATCTTCAAGAATACAGTCTCGGTTCAGGACTTACCTTGCAAATGCAGTGGTTGACACACCTTTAGTTCAGGTCTGACGCAAGTAGTACATAGCCAATACATGGATAAATGCAGGTTGTGTGAGTTGCCTGGCATCAATTTTAATACATATATATATATATATATATATATGTGTGTGTTTGTGAGTAGGAGTAAAGTATTAAGTCCCTAGGCCACTAAGTGGTCATTGAATGTGCTATGCATTGTCTCTTAGCCAGAGCAAGGGCATTCCAAGCACTCCTATGTCCGCCTACAGGGACAGCAGCTGGGGGTTCCTCCTCTAAGTCCTCCTCTGACTGTGGCTGTGATGACCTAGGCATTGGAGGAGGGATGTATATCCCTTCCCCTTGTTGATCCTGCTGCAGCTGTTTCCACAGGATCAGATTGTGGAGCATAGCACATACTGTGAATATCTGTGTTCATATGGGTGGATTACACTGCAAGGCTCCCCCAGATATATCTAGGCACTGGAATCGTGACTTCAGAAGGCCAAACACATGCTCTATGATGTTTCTAGTTTGAGCATGTGCTTCATTATGCATTTTTCCATGGGTATGTGTGTACTTTTGATGGGTGTCATCATCCACAGTTCCAGGGTGTAGCCAGTATCCCCCACTAAATGACCCTGTGGGATGTCCCTCCTAGCAAACATCTGGCTATGTTCCAGATATGGAAGATGATAACTGTCAGGGTTGCCAGCACATACATTCAAAATAATCCCCTGGGCATTACACAATACTCGGCAGCTGATGGAGTTGTATCCCTTGTGGTTAATGTAGAGTCTACTGTGCTCACCAATTGGTGCCTTGATGTGTACATAACTGCAGTCTATGGCACCCAGTACTTCAGGGTAGTGTGCTACATTGTAGAACATTTGCATATTTCTGGCGCTCTCCTCAGATTAAAGGGAGAGTATATGTGCTCAGTGGCATGTATGAGCATAGCATTCAGGAAATGGTGGAGTATCCTGGATGCAGATGCCTGTGACACCCATCATGTCCCCAGCTGGTCTTTGCAAAGTGCCTGTAGCTAATATTCTAAGGGCTACACATACCTTAGTTTCCACTAGGATGGGTTCCCCTGTTGGCTCTTGCTCTGAGTTGACAGCAGCAAAGCTCACAAAGTTCTTCGAATATGTCCCTGGTCACCATGTAGTGCTCCACAATCTCCAGCTCATATAGCACCTGCAAAGTTACCCTGGGCTTGAACACTCTTCTCCTTCTCAGCCTAGGCCTGTTGTCACCAGCACCAGCAGCATTGGCTTCAGCTTCTAGTACATACAGATGGCGAATAGCTGCAGCAGCCTCTAGCATTATCTCAGTTAAAATTTCCAAGTCTCTACTCCAGTGGTATTGAAATATTGACAGAAAATAAGAATGTAAGCTACATGGATACTTTATACATTTGTTGAATAGGTTTACCATGTGGGATTGGCTAATTAAGATGCAATTCACCTGCTTAGGTTGTAATTAGCATGATTTAAAATACCTACCCGAGTGCTCAGTAGTATGCTATGTGCACCTTCATGCAGCTCTGCCCACCATCACATAAATAAGGTAAGCATAAACAAAACTTATAATTTTTATCTCTGTTTTCCTGATAGCACACAAACATGAAACATGCAGATAAGCTTGTACATCCTATACTCGGACCCAGGATCATTGAGATTGTAGCCCTACATATACAGGTGCTGCCACATGAATAGTTACATAACAAGCCTTTCATTGCACCATTTCTTGTAGGTGCACTAAGAGTACCAATGCACAAACGTGTTAAATAAAAAAAAGGAAGCTGTTACACCCCCTGATGTCATCAGTCACTGTTGACATATGACATACATTGTTAACAAAATCACCATGTAGGTGCCTACACTATGTGAGCATCCATACAGCATTATGTTTTTTGTGATTCCACAAATCTACTGACTTTTGGCCTCATTTGCATAATGACCATGCTGACAGCCTAGAATCTACATGCTTAGTAGTTGTGTAAGCAGGGTAACTGCACAGGATCACAATTCTGTAAACACAAGGTAGGGTTTTACTTTGCCTACAGATGCAATACATAACAGATTATACTTACAGTACATTGAAATACTCTGTTTCATGTGTTTTAAGACCTTAGTAGCCTGCATTACTTACAAGTTTATTTTTTATTTGGGGGTGAGGGACGAAAGATGTCTTTATGTCATGGCAGTTACAATGGAAAATTTGGGGTGAGACTGATTTTTTAGCTTCCACAGTGTGTACATAGGCCATATTATGTGTGGCGTTAACTGTTAAGGTCAATTCTATCAATATTTCAGGATTTTTACATGCCCTTGTTTCTGTGTAGACTCCTGTACTCAGAAATTTTCCACGTACACTACCAACATGTACATGGAGTCTACACAGTTTCATTTTAGCTTGCTGGATTGCTCAATCACATTGATTTGCTTCATTAGCATAAATTTCAGCTACTTATGCTAAAATCTGCATTCCATGAAAATTTCTATATTTACATGTAAGTGCGTGTGATTGCGCACCCCTATGCAGACCTTACTGAAACTAAAACCTGCCACGCCTGAGTGTGCATCAATGAGAATCATTTTCATGTAAGCTTAATTAAATTCCCACCTGTCTCTTCTTTCTGGTTAGAAATATGTTGTTATTTCTGATGCAAACCTTAAGAGAGACAAGCATGTTTTTAAAATATAGCCTTTTGTTTATAAGTCACACATTTTATAAGAAAAAGGAAGAAATACTTTTGCCATGGGAATCAATGTATTATTTCTTATGTCAAATTATAGTCCATGTTTTCCTTTATGGGTTCACAAGTTCATAGGTGTTTATTGGCTAATGACAACAAGGGCCTTTTTAAACCTAGCCATGTATTCCAAATCTCTGACAAGTTTTTTTTTTTCTCAGATTTTTTTATTTTATTTTTCAAATACAGTTGAATAAATTCCATAGTATTTATATAAAACATATTAAATAACTATGTACACTATTTACATCAGCCTGACACTATAACAGAGCTCAATATATACAATTACTTTATATGTATAACAATCCACTTATCAGAGTGAAACTGTTCAGTTATTGTAAAGTGTCAATCAATGATAAGACTTTTCCATGGATTGTTAATAAGTGTCTTAGGATGAATCCTTATTTTTTTCATTCTAATTTCCAACAATGCTGTGGTCTTCAGTAGGCTGTAGAAGCCTTCCAAAGTCGGTATTGTGTTTGTATTCCATCTTCTTGTTATACACTTCCTTGAGATTGCAAGTATTGTCCATGCTAGATACATATTTGCCTCATTCAAATGAGGACCTTCATATGCATTTAATAACACTAGAGCTTTAGATAAGTTAAATGATTCATTAAATAAAACTTGTAAAAAGATTTTAATGCCATTCCAAAATGACTTAATTTTAACACAGTCAAAAAAAATGTGATTCCAATCTGAATTCTGTATTTGCTCCCACCTCCAACATATTCCCTTTGTGGAAGAATTAATTTTAGTAATTCTATCTGGAGTTAAGAATGCTCTGTGCAAGCATTTCCAATTAAAAACTTTCCAGTATTGTGGAAAGGATGTATGTTTTATTGATAATAAAATAGTTCATTTAATTTCTTCAGTTAGCTATAATGAGTGTCCTTTTGTTATATAATTCCAATATGAGGATTTGGGTGTTGTTTTATAATTTATCAATATCTTGTAAAATTTTGAAATACTATTTCCCATGTCATAATCATCATATATGATTTCATATAGGTATTTCATAAGTTTAGGTATTTCTTTAAATTAAGGATTACTAATTATTCTGCATAAATCTTGCAAATATGTCAGAATGCTTTGCATAGTTAGCCAGTCTTGTTGTGGAATTTTGTATGTTGTTTCTATTGTTTGCATATACAGAACTTTTAGTTCTTTGATACACTGAAACCAACAAACAAATAATTTCTCTTCGCAGGAATTAATTATTTCTCTGTATGTTTTATGTGGATAGCTCTTTGTAACTATGAATGGTGTTAAAAGATCAAACCAGATTTTTAAATCTATATTTGCATTAATAATTTTCCTAATGAAATAATTAATCAAACGAGTTTTTGTGGGCTTAGTTATGCTATATTGCATACTAATAGATATGTGCCATGGCAAATTGTTTTTATCTATTTTAATTTTTTTTTTTGTAAATCAAATTAATTTATTGATAATACAGTTAGTAATTCTTTCCAATTTGCAGAATAATTTGGACTTATCCAATCTGAGATTGTTTGAGATATTGATGCTTTTATAAAGGTTTCTATATCAGGAAAGTTTAATCCTCCCTGTTTCCATGGTCTGATATAATGTATTAAAGCTATTCTGCTTCTTTTGGGAAACCATACAAATTTTATTAGGCATGAGTTTATTTCTTTAAGTATATTCCTTTCTGGTAACAGTTGTATTGCCAAAGTTATATATAGAATCTTGGGTAGTAAAACCATTTTTATTAACTGTAGTCTATCTTCAAATGTTAATATTATTTTATTCCACTTTTCCATGGACATTTTAATTGTATTGATAATATTATTGCAGTTTTTGAGACTAGTTATTATCCTTGCATAACTCAATTCCTAGATATTTTAAGGTAGATTCTGGTTTCCCTATAATGTCATTCCCCTTCATCTGTAATTCTTTTTTTTTATTTAAAAATACAAAAAATGATTTTGATTTATTGAAATGGAGTCATGAGGTCCTGTAAAATGTGTCAATTAAAATATCTAATTCTTCTAATGTCTCTTTTGAATTGGATAATGTTAATAATATGTCATCAGCAAAGAGCATTACTTTAGAATTGTATTGTTCATAAACATCTACTCCTTTGATTTTTGTATTGTTACATATTGAATCTACCAATATTTCAATAACCAAAGCAAATAAAATTGTTGACATGGGACACTCTTGTTTAGTACACTTTATTATATGTATAGATTCAGGGGTGAAAGGAACTAGCTTAACATACACTAAATTATTTGTATATATATTCTTTAGTACAAAGGAAGGAGGAAATTCAAATAACACCAGAATTTTGAATAAATAGTCCCAATTTAGGGAATCAAAGGCGTTCTCTATATCTAAGTCAATTATGAGTGTATCTTTATTTTCTTTATTAACATAATCTATAAGAGAAACTTTCCTTTTAATATTGTCCTGTGTGTGTCTATGATATATAAATCCAGTTTGGTCATTATTTATTGTTTTGGATAATGGTATTTTCATTCTGTTTGTTAATATTGTCATAGATATCTTATAGTCATTATTTAATGATATAGGTCCATATGAGGTACAGAGGTTTGGGAATTTGTTTTCCTGTAGGATTGGTGTGATTAAGGAATATCTCCAAGAGGGTGGTATTAAAGCTTGTGACTGAATTTCTAATTGAGTTTTATGGAAGAGAGATAGTATCTTTGAAGGAAAAAGTGTATATATTTCCATAATTATGCCATCCATACCTGCAGCTTTAGTATTTTACCCTCTTTTATTGTATCAGTAATTTCTTTGTAGGATATAGGTGCTTGCAGATCTAGTTTTAAATGTTCTGTTTTTTTATATTAGAACATTTTTCATCTAGATTTAATTGATCAATATGTATATTTTCTTTTTGGAAATGTTCCATATAGTGATTTCTATAGGCATCAAGAATGCTATCTATATCAGGTATATTTCCCTTTCTTTTAATGGAAGATACTTTTAATGTTATTAACTTTTGATTCTATTTTTTATTCTTGTGGATAAATTATGTAGATATTTGGGAGAAGTGGCCATGGTATTAATTTTTAGTTTTTCTAAAGCTAAACTAGTGTTATGTGTTAGAATTTCATTGTATTTATTGCTTAATACTTCTACTTTCGTTTTCATCTCCAAATGATTTTGATTTTTTCAGCATTTACTGACAAAAGTTTGGATTATAGATCTAATAATTCAGAATCCCATTATCTGATTTTTTTATACCAAGTTAGGGTTTTACCATATATGTAAGCTTTTAATGAGTCCCATATCATTATTTTATTTATCTCTGTGGTATAATTAATATCAACAAAGAACTGTAATTCAGATAATAACTAGGGTTTGAACTCTTTAATTTTAGTTATATATGCTGGAATTCTGGAGTTAAAGATTAATGGTTTATACCCATTTTGAAGTTTTAGTATCAATGAATTGTTTTCTGAAAAGGGGCAGGGAGTGATTGAGAAATTAATGATTTTAGACTGTAGGTCATGGGCACAAATATTTTATCTATTCTAGTTTGTGTACCAAATCTGTGATTTGATGGGAAAACCACAACAATTTATCTTCTTTAAATTTGAAAGTATCTCCAAGATGAAATGATTCTACCAACTTGTTTAAAGCTTTTGATACAGCAGATGTACACAGAGGTGTTTTATATGTAGTTTCAGAAATATCAAATATACAGTTAAAATCTCATCCTAAAATTAAGTTGCCTTTATAATTATTGGAAATTAAATCCAAGTGTTTTTTAACAGTTCCTGTTCCCATGCCTGGGAACCAATATAGATTGGTTAGGGTCCATATTCTGTTATTATATCTATTACTAATGGCATAAGGCCTTCTTTATCTTCATACTTATAAATGATTTCTGGGTTAATCACATTTATTTTCCATGAAATTATTACCCCCTTTGTCTTTGTCTTCTAAGTGGATTGTGCCAATATCATACATTTCTTAGGATTCCATTTGTAATTGCCATTTGTTTTGAAATGAGTTTCTTGAAGGAAGACAATTTGTACTTTGTTCAGTTTTAAATATTTCTGTAGATTTGATCTATTGGTAGGATTGTTTAAACCATTGGTATTTAAAGATAATAAAGTTAAATCCATCTTAGGTTATTTAGACTATGTGTTTTTTGTTTTATTGTAACTACTAAACATTTTCCTCTGATAACTATAAAGTATATGTTTGAGCTTTTAAAGGAAATTATCAGCTTTATACTTTGAGTGTTTACCAATAAAGTAATGTTTTGGTGAGGCATACTAAAAATGTTTTTGTGAAATAACAAATTTGAATTAATAAATGTTAACAAAACTAAGAACTGCACTAGCCATGGAAAGGAAATCATTCCTAATCTAATGGATAAACCTAAGTCCATCAGATTATCACTCATACTTTGACAATCCAGAACATCTGAGCTCCATAAATTGAATTATCATATGGAGAATATTTGTAATAAGAACATTCATCAGAAAAGTCTTCATCCAAACTGGTCATTCTAGAGGCCCTCGCTAACTGGCCCTTAATGCCTGACCTCTTTTGATGAAAGGGATGGCTACTGGTGAAATGGAGGAATGTGTTGGAATATGTGTTTTTTCTAAATATCCTTGCTACATAACTATTAATAGTGTAATTTTTCACTAGGCAGATATCTAGGTACGCTATAGTATCATTGTTAAATGTAGAAGTGAACTGTAGGAAATGCATAGTTCTGTTGATATATTCCAGCACATACTCACTATCTCGCTCATCTCCATTAATGAGGATGAAGATGCCATCCAGGTATCTCGTATAGAAAACAAAGGAGTCACAACATGTATTGTTGTTAAACACGTATTCCGATTCCCAGTAAGCCATGACCAGATTTGTGACGCTAGCTTCGCACGGTGACCCCATTGCTACCCCTACTTTTTGAAGAAAAAATTGATCTTGGAACATAAAATAATTGTTAGAGAGTACCAGATCAATAAGTTCCACGATCAAACTAATTTTCATGGCTGTAGCATTGTGTTTCTTTAATATAAGTGCTATCCATTCTATAGTTACCTCGTGGGGGATACAAGTGTAGAGGTCTCTCATGTCAATAGTGAGAAAGTTAAAGTTCATGTTGAAATCTAAGGCCTCGAACTTTTTCATGAATGACAATGAATCTTTACATATTTGGGTCTCATGGCATAAGAACTTTTGTAAAATGGCATCTACCACTTTAGCACACGAGTATGTTGGTGAACCTCTGCTATCCACTAGTGGTCTCAAAGGAGGATTCTCAATGCACTTATGGATCATGGGGATGCCAAATATACACGGATATCTAGGGTACAAAGTTGTCAAGTAATTATAGATCTTCTGGTCAATTCTACCTTCAATAAATAAGTCTTCTATACAGTTCTTGATTGAAATATAAGCCTTATTTACCTCTGAACGTGAACTAGTAGTGTATGCATCGGTATTCAGCAATGCATTCATACGTTGCTGATAGTCTAAATTATTAAATAAAACCAGCCCTCTACCTTTGTCAGGTTTACAAAAATGCAGTCCTTGTGACTTAATGAATTGTAAATATTTGCGTTCATCCCTATTAGTGTTGTTAACAGCTCTATGTTTAAACCCGACCTTTATGGCATGCCTAATATCCAATTCACAAAGCTTCTCAAACAAGTCCAATACAGGGTGCAATGGGGGATTATACATACTAGGAATGTAGAAATTGTCAGGGTTACCAGTATTCAATATGTCACCCATAATTAAGTTAAAATTCAACTTCCTAGTGTATGTTTTAATGTCCACAATAGTGTCTACTATGTTCAATGCTTGAGAAGGAACAAAGGTCAAACCTTTAGACAGAAAGTCAACAATGTCCGTGCTAAACTCTATAGCATTGAAATTATACAGCTTAAAGTCCCATGATTTATTCAAGATAATCTCCGGATGTTGTTGACCAATTTGGTTGACAGTAATTGTATGGCAGTCATAATGAGAAGCCTGACTGTCATGCTAAACAGTTCCTGATGGCAGCCAGGAGCAACATCATTTGAAAGAGGTAGAAAAGATGGTAAATCAGACTGGACACGGGTAATTAGGTCTTGTTTTTGTTGAATTTCTGCTTGCCTTTGGATTGGGTATGTTGACAGTTCCTCTGTTTGGACCTGGCCCCTGAATAGGGGCCCTGCCGAAAATTCTCCTGCTGGTGAGAGCTGTTTTGACCTGGATGGCCACTCTGGAGTCTCTCACTCCAAGGGACCCCCCTGGATTCAACTGGGTTGTTCAAGATACTAGTGGAGCAGTGATTAGCATGTAGATTAGGACTGATTCTATTGTCACTACAGTTAACAACATCATTCACATTGTTATCATTCTCATTAGCAGTGGCATTAAAATTAACGCCAGAATTATGAGATTGACCTCGAAGAGCATTACCTTTTCTCCAGACTTGAGCCGGTGAAAGATCTGGGTATGCAGTACCTAGATGGTACGCTTTACAGTCCCTTTCCAGTTGTTTAAGCTTATTAGACTTTAACTTAAGCATGTAATGGTTGATACTGGTGAAGACCCGACCATACTCATACTTGTATCTCACAAACTCCAAATCTGATTGTATACTTTTATCTAATTCAGTCACAAAGTAGTGTTTCACCATAATTTCAAGCAGCTTGTGCCCCTGGCAGTCAAATAACCTGACCAATTCAGTATGGAAAACAGAACCAGCCATCAACCCCATAGGGTAGGAATAACACCTTAAACCTTTCTGGACTACTTTCCGAGTAAGGCATTCATGAAAGTATGAAATCTCCAGTTGTAACTTCCTCAATTTAGCAAGACATACACTGAATGATTTTAATTTTTTGATAATATTGTCAGAAACTAAGTTATTACCTTGCTCAGGTTGTTTACGAAAGTTGTCAATGTTGTATTCACTTGATAAACAAAATCCATTAGCCAGCCACGCTGCTAAAGGCAGACTACTGGTGTTGCCTTCATATTCATTCAGTACAGCTGTCCCATGTTGGTCCGAGGATGAAGCAGATGAAATATTGGCAGGGTGACCTCGAATCGGCAAGCCCGGTAAATTTTGACTACTTGGAACCACTGAATGAAACCCTTTTGGGTGAAAGCGCTTGCCGAACTTTGTCATTGGGTTAATAAATTCAAACGTTTTTATCTTGACCAGATTTTGAATTCATTTGTGCTGAAGTGAACATAGTGTTGACTGGAAACCAGAAGTGGTTGGAATAGTGCATGTGGACTGTATTGTTCCGCCAATTTCTGTTCCTGTACCTTTGTGTTGGATTGATTTTATTCATTTATATACTCAGGATTCGGGACTCCTGGGCGGCAGTTGGCGTTTGTTATTGAACATAGTAGACACTATTGCGGCCATTAAAACATACACTAGGAAGTTGAATTTTAACTTAATTATGGGTGATGTGCTGAATACTGGTAACCCTGACAATTTCTACATTCCTAGTACGTATAATCCCCCATTGCACCCTGTACTGGACTTGTTTGAGAAGCTTTGCCAATTGGATATTAGGCATGCCATAAAGGTTGGGTTTAAACATAAAGCTGTTAACAACACTAATAGGGATGAACACGAATATTTGCAATTCATTATGTCACAAGGACTGCATTTTTGTAAACCTGACAAAGGTGGATGGCTGCTTGTATTTAATAATTTAGACTATCGGCAACGTATGGCTGCATTGCTGATTACCGATGCATACACTACTAGTTCACGTTCAGAGGTAAATAAGGCTTATAGTTCACTCAAGAACTGTATAGAAGACTTATTTATTGAAAGTAGAATCGACCAGAAGATCTATAATTACTTGACAACTTTGTATCCTAGATATCCATGTATATTTGGCATCCCCAAGATCCATAAGTGTATTGAGAATCCTCCTTTGAGACCACTAGTGGATAGCAGAGGTTCACCAACATACTCATGTGCTAAAGTGGTAGATGCCATTTTACAAAAGTTCTTATGCCATGAGACCCAAATATGTAAAGATTCATGGTCATTCTTGAAAAAGATCGAGGCCTTAGATTTCAACCTGAACTTTAATTTTCTCACTATTGATGTGAGAGACCTCTACACTTGTATCCTCCATGAGGTAGCTATAAAATGGGTAGCACTTATGTTAAAGAAACACAATGCTACAGCCGCGGAAATTAGTTTGGTCATGGAACTTATTGATCTGGTACTCTCTAGCAATTATTTTATGTTCCAAGACCAGTTTTTTTCCTGCAAAAAGTAGGGGTAGCAATAGGGTCACTGTGCGGAGCTAGCGTCGCAAATCTGGTCATGGCTTACTGGGAATCGGAATACGTGTTTAACAGCAATACATGTTGTGACTCCTTTGTTTTCTATACGAGATACCTGGACGATATCTTCATCCTCATCAATGGAGATGAGCGAGATAGTGAGTATGTGCTGGAATATTTCAACAGCACTATGCATTTCCTACAATTCACTTCTACATTTAACACCGATACTATAGCGTACCTAGATATTTGCCTAGTGAAAAATGACACTATTAATATTTATTTAGCAATGATATTTAGAAAAAACATGTATTCCAACATGCTCCTCCATTTCACCAATAGCCATCCCTTTCATCAAAAGAGGTCAGCCATTAAGGAACAGTTAGTGAGGGCCTCTAGAATGACCAGTTTGGACAAAGACTTTTCTGATGAATGTGCTGTTTTAAAAAGCATGTTTTTGCACCGTGGATACCCAGAGCCCCTCTTGGATGCCCTTATCCAAGAGGTTGCAACTAAGAGAGTGGCTAGGGCATACATTCCTTTACTTAGTGCTAAACCCCTACTGACACCATCTAGTACACGCAATGTAGTGGAAGAATATTCAGATACCACTAGCAGAGCATTGGTTAGTGAGGACAAGAATGTCAAATTGCCCTTCATCACTACATTCAGTTCACACAGTTACTCATGTTTGGACATATTACAGAAAAAATTGGGACCTGTTTAAGATGTACCCTAACATTTACGTTAAAGTAAGTGAGACCCCTAGAGTGACATTTAGAAGAGGGAAGAACCTTATAACCCTCTTAGAACAGCAATACACCCCAGTAGTACGGAATTCTTGGATGAATAAATGTCAAAATTGCAACTATTGTAAACTTGTAGAAGTCACTAATTCGTTTAAGGTTAACGGTAGAACTTATAAATTGAAAGGCAGATTCAATTGTAATTCGTCTTTTGTAGTTTACTTGGCTAGGTGTACATTCTGTCCTGCTTTCTATATAGGGAAAGATGGAGCAGAGGGTCCGTGACAGAATTTATGAACACCAATATGCTATGAATAAATGTAAATTGGAGAACACACTAGCTAAGCACACTATTTCTAATAAAGAACATGCTTTTAAATTTATTATCATTGATCAAGCCAAGTATGACAGTAGGGGTGGCCCTAGACCACTCAAACTTGAAGAACTTGAATTAGCCTGGCAAGTGAGGCTGAATGCCTACAATTTTCCTGGGTTGAATGACTCATGCTCAATTAGTAGCATTCTCAAACTAAAGAGCTTGCAGAGATGAGTCACATTTTGTTAAAAACATATATTATTTCTGTCAGTGGTTGGGTTATACAAAATAACTTTTAATGTTTTTACTTTTGTGTATTGTGGTCACAGTCGTAGACATGTTTGCATACTTTAATGTGTTTATATACTTTAATGTTGTTTTACTACTGGTTATCAGCAGTTGTCACTTTAATTTTAAAGTGTGTTTGCTTAAGTAGAACAAAGTGATACAATTGGTGAATGCTGATCACTTGTCTTACTTATAAGGAAGGTTTTTATTGCTGTAACTGTTTCTGAAGAAGTTTGCTATCAGGCTGACGAAAAGCACTTTAAACAGTGGAATAAATAGTGTTATTTGACTCTTCTCAGACTGTGTTGCTGGTTTTTCGAACCTGTTTTTGGATTTATTTATGACAAGCTGTCAGTAGTGTTTTTATACACAAGCCCATGTTATTAAATCCTGTCTTTAATATCTTAATTCAGCAGACTTCTTCATCTTATATGACGATGTAATGTTTATCCTTCCAAGCATACTTATACAGTCCATAGACTTTAAATTATGAGACCCTTCTAGTATCTTATTTGTTATAAGTATATTTCCACCCTTACATACACACATATCAGTACTTCAAGCATGGGCAACAATGCCCATCCAGTTTTGCAAGAATACCATTCACTAGTTCATGTGGTGTGTTTCCAGGCTATTCTTAATTCAGTCACTCCAGTGGAGCTCAGGAAGTTTGCACTGTAACTTCCAATGGGTGGGGCCTAAGCCTTTTGATGGAATCAAATTATGTCCTCATATTTCAAACAAATGTTCATATCTCTGGAACCATAAGGAATATTAAAGAAGTATACATGGCAAATTCTTCAGCACAAACTGTTTTTATAGTGATAGTATTCTTTACAGTCTAGGTCTTAAATCAAATTTTATAAGTTACAGTAAACACAGTAACTATTGCATTTGTAATATTTTGTAAACAACTTATAATATCTCAGCAACCACCACTCAAGTTATGCACATACTGTCAACAGCATTTTATTTATCTAGCTGACAGCTTTCATATGAGGCTAAGGAGTTTTGTCTGTGTTGCTTGATTGCTGAGAAATTTAGAACAATGTGAATATTGTATCTATATAAATTAATATAAAATACAACAGTTAATATCTATCTGCACGAGAGAGGTCAAAGATTAATGCAGTTGTTAAGTTTGCTATTCTTTAAGGTTTGAGATGAAATCTTTTAAAACCTTGTACATTGCATGGTTTTGGAATTACTGCTGCAAATATGAACAAGCAATATTTGATGCCTAGAGGCATCACCAGGAGTTAACTGCAGATGCACCTGGAGGCATCACTCGGATGTAATGAGTTAAAATATCCAAACCAATATTTGTGCTGTTCCATTTTACCAGCCTGTTCCATGCAGTGGTCACTCTGCCAGTGAACCACTCAGCATACCTTTCATTCCCACAGACATTTCCATGAAGGAAATCTGATGACTCTCTAACACTTCTGGGCAACCACAAACACCTCTAGAATCAGCTATCCCCATATGCCCAACACGTTTGAGCAAGCTCACCTCCCAGACCTCTGCAAAGGGTACTGCACAAGATCAAGTGCTCTTATCACAATAACTCAGACTTCCACTCTTATGTATGTACTTAATGTGTTTGGACCAAAATACATTTTAAATATAAAATTGCGGTTATTAATTTTTTTTTAATCAAGAATCAACTTGAACTAAACAAAGTGTTGGGAGACCATCAATATGTGTACATGGGGTTTAAAACAGCTCTTTTATTTTATATATATATATATATATATATATATATATATATATATATATATATTTTTTTTAAAAAAAAAAACAAAAACATCATTGCCAAGAATCATCTCAGTGCCTTCTCAGAGCCATTAAGCATTAGCGTCACTCTGTCTCCATTACCATAGCAACCTGGGAGCATCTGTTTCTGTTAGTGTGTCTGTGTACTGAATACCAGAGGCTCACGATGCATCTGAAGCAAAGCTTCACTTCACTGCAACTTCAAGCCTAAATTCTCTCCCTTTCAGTGAGGCAACAGCCAGGAAAAGAACAGAGAGCAAACAGATCAAAAAAAAAAAAACCTCCCAACAAGCCACCACAGCAAGAGACAACACACTCCTCCAGCCCTCCCACCTCTCACTCAACATACATACAAAGTATTCTCTGCCAAAATGTCCCAAATCACAGTTCTATCCACCCCTTCCCCTGGATCCAGGCCAAAACACTAAATGTCTCTTCCCAATACACAAGCATCAGCAAACCTCAATCACAAGTTGCAGCCCACAGCTTCCCATAGATGAAGCTATGATACCTGCCATAATTGATATTAACTATGTTTAGAAGAATAATGATGACATTTGTACTAGCTGCCAGATACAGCTGCATCCATGCACACCATATCAGGATTGATCAGACAGCACTCAAAGCTATGATACCTGCCATAATTGATATTAACTATATTTCGACAGAATAATACCAACATTTGTACTAGCTGACAGACATGGCTGCATCCATGCACACCATATCAGGCTTAATCAAACAGCACTTGAAGCTATGATACCTGCCATAATTGATATTAACTATGTTTAGACAAAATAATAATGACATTTTTACTAGCTGCCAGACACAGCTGCATCCACACACACCATATCAGGATTGATCAAACAGCACTCATAGCTGTGATACCTGCCATAATTGATATTAACCATATTTAGACAGAATAATGATGACATTTGTACAAAGAGCATGTTACTATTATTTAACCAGGATATACATGACATTTCTAAATCATACTTTAACTGAAGAAGGCATTAGTCTCCATGACAGCATTTTTTTTCAAAACACTCTACTGTTACTACTATTATATATGATGTTAATTTGCTACATTTGAGCCTGAACTCTGATGAATGGTACCTTGTTGACTTAGTTTCATTAATTACTTAAATTATTATAAGTAAAATCAATGAAAATGATCAAGAAAAGTATTCATTGAGTTCAAGTAGGGGAATAGAAACTTCTGTTTCTATTATATGTTGCTTTGTTTGGCTTATGTTGTTGTTGTTTGCCTTTCAGCTTTTTCCCAGTAAGGGGTCGCCACAGCAGAAGTCCGGTCCACTAATGATTGGCAGTAGCTTTTTACAAAATGCCGAGGTGCCAGCTCGACGCCCAACCTTCAACAAAGGCACACCCATTTACGCACGCATGTCTTTCAAATGCTATACAACCGCAGGGGGGACATGCAGACTCCACAAAGAAGGCACTCCCAAGCCACGCTGAGAATCGAATGGGAGAACCTCTTGCTGTGAGGTAACAGCGCTACCACCGTACCACTGTGGCATTGCTTTGTTTGGCTTATATATAATGTAAATAGTAACCCATCTTGATCTACCTTTGTTTGTGAAGAATTATTGGACTCTTTGAACATTCTGAATAAATCATTACTATTTCTCAGTTGTTTAAGAATCCCTCCTTTTTTTAAAATAAAAACAGATGGCAAGTGATGTACCATATCAGTTGATACTTTGAGAGATGTAGTTGTAAGAGTTATTTTTTGGGACAGCTATCTTGTAATCAGTTTTTTATTCTAAAAAAACTACTATTTCTCAGTTGTTTAAGAATCCCTCCTTTTTTAAAAATAGAAACAGATGACAAGTGATATACCATATCAGTTGATACTTTGAGAGATATAGTTGTAAGAGTTATTTTTTGGGACAGCTATCTTGTAATCAGACTTTTTGTTTCTTCTTTCTAGCATCAGTCCAAGGATTTGTTTCTTTTATTCTTTTAAGAGTAGGGGCAATCCATTCCATTTCTTCTGGGATAAACACTATGTTGTTGTTTTTGATGAATATAGTAGCTTCTTCTAAGTCATTAAAGGTTCTCACCTCATTGGCAAAAAGTATTTTTATCTTGGCTGGAAAGGCCAGCCCTGCTTTAATGTTGTTTTGTTTTAACAGTTTTATTTTTGGCCAGACTTTTTTCCTTTGTTCTAGTATTCTGGAAGAATAATCATTGTCAAACCTTATCAGGCTTTGATTGTATTTTAAGGGGGATTTTCTCCAAGCAGATTTTAATATTAGTTCCTTGTCCAGAAATGAAAGGAATTTTACAACTATGGATCTAGGTGGAGCATTTATTACATTAGAAGCAGGTTTCTTCAGTGCTCTATGCACTCTTTCAATTTCAAATTAAAGTTCTTCTTTAAAGTCTAAAAATTCAGGAATCCATGTTGTTAAGAATGAAATAATGTCTTCTCCTTCAGTGTTTTCAGGCAGACCAAAGATCTTTATGTTGTTTCTCCTTTCCCTGTTTTCTAAGTCATTTATTTTATTAAGCAGCCATGTATTCTATTTAAGCAGAAATTCTTTTTGGAATTTTTCCTCTTTGAGTCTCCCTTCAATGTCATTTAGAGAGGTTTCTATATTTGTTATGTTGTATGGTGTTGCTGCTATAGTTCCTTAAGAGTATCAGTCTGTTTTTGAGAATTTAATTTGAGGTTTTCTAAGTAATTTTTAAAGCCATCCATCTTCAAAGATAGTACCTGTAAGGTAGATGTAATCAATTACAGTTCGTTTTTCAAAGCAGCATCTGGATGAGAATTCCTTGAATTGTTCATATTCAGTGACTCAGTATATCTCCAAGTTACTTGACAGGAAAATGTTTGTATATCGCCACCAAAATTGATATTTATGTAGTTTAGTAGTTTATCTATAGACTTCTGATGTTTTAAACTTGAAAATAATAAAATGTTCCTATATTATTATACTAGTTTATGGAGCTCCCAAAATTCACTACTCTCAGTTGGTCATCTAGGCACCGCACCCTCATCTCTGGCAAGTTCTGACAACCTTGATAAGTGTAAGCATGGACCTGGGAGATGAACCATTTACAGGTTGCCTGTGTCCATTAGACATAGGTGCCAAGCTAGGGATGAATTTCCATTTTCCCATCCAATTTTCCAAGTTGCACTTGAATTGGGTTAAGGAGGAACTCTACTTCACGTGGATGAAGAGACTGTTCAATAGATACCTATCTCTCCAGCAGGTCTTATTTATATCACAGGTAAGGTTTAAATCTTTAGAACAGGTAATTCTGGTGTTTATTTTATGGATATGCAGGAGGTCCATCAGAGTGGTAGCTGACAATGTCCTTTATGCCAGGAATAGATCTGCCCTCAAAAGCCTGTGGGAGACAGAATATAGGGATAGGGCTATGAGGTGGTCTGCATAGGACATTTAACTTACACCCTGCATTCTTTTAGTGAGGGACATCTGTGGATGTTCCACTTGTTGGATGTGCCTGGGAAGGTACAAACAAAAGGGGGAATTGTACTCAATGATAGGTTTAATGAAGGCCGAATACAGTGGAACAATGACTTCCTTGGACTTAGATGCCATACCTTTGTTTATAAAATGCACAACATAGAATGACTTCCTCACCACTGCAGACACATGATGGTCAAAGGCTAGATTACTATCTAAGTGTGTCCCTAAGTCCCTGACTACTGGGTCACCTCTAAGGGGTGTGTTGTCAAATGATAGTTACCAGGGATGGATGACTTCCCAAAGGATACTATTATGCATTTCTTGGCATTTAGTTTTAGTCCATGGCTCTGACATCTGTTGTTTGTCTGTGTTATCCCCTCCTGGAGAACATTTGTGTCAGTGTGACATTCAAGGGCAGATCCTTATTTGCAATCATGTGCAAATTTAGTCAGCCAGGGACCACTGAGATTGGAGCAGTCCAAGGAATGATCCCTGAGAGGCTCCATTTGTGACTGGCCTCTTTGTAGAGGTGGACTCCCCAGTTCTAACTTCCTAGGTCCTGTCTGTGAGCCAGTTGGCTATCCACCGGGTGACATACAGGTTTGTACCTAACCTCTTGAGTTCATCAACAATGCCCAAGTGGGGTATTGTGTCATATATGTGTGTTTAATAATAATATTGTATTATATATCGATTATTTTTCTATATCCCATTATTTTAAGAAATGAAGGAAGTTATAGGGCATTATAATCTGCTGACTCAACTAAAGTTCCAATGAAATGAAAATTATTTTTTTTCTATCCATTTTCAAAGTTTTCTAAATTACCATCCTTTATGATACTTTATTCCACTATTTTTTAAAGACTTTCTGTTCTTAATTTTTTATTATTTTCTGAAAAGTAATTAAAGTATCAGATTGATGAGAAAGAGATTGAAAGCCAGTCATATGTGCTTGGTTATTGAAAGTATGTATATACATACTTATGTACGTATTCTTTCAGTTTGTTAACTAGGTAAATGAGGCTGGCAAAAAGACCCTTTTCAGCCGTGACTTGGTCTAAAAGGCAGTTAAAGTTACAAACAATATTGTATTTATGATGAATCATTTTCATAATTTTTTAAGCTTCTGACTTTCTGCATTATTTTATGTATCTTAGCAGAGTAGAAGATACAATGTTTCCAGTAGTTTTGTAGTACATCTTCATAAGAGGCCTACATTTACAATGTATTCTTCTCTGGAAGACACTTGTAGAAGTAATTGTTTAGTGAAAAATTTGTATTATGATTTTTAATTGTTAAAAGTATAATTTTAGTTTCCTCTTGTGCCTTTATAGTCACTGATGAAAGCAGAAGTGATGATGAACTATCATTTGGTCTTTTAGATTAAATGCCATATTTTTCTCCATACTTGGAAGGCTTGCTGAATAAGAGGTGATCTTTCTGCATACTACAGTGCTGCTCAAGGGCAGAGCCAAATGTTCATGAACAGAAATATTTAAATATGTAAGCCTGCAGGAAGGTTTGCCCAAGTAAATAACTGGTGTTAGATTCATGGTCTGAAGCTAAATGTCCAAAAATGTATTACTGTTTTCTTTAGGAAGTAATCTACCATGGGGAACTATGTCATTGACAATATATTCCTAAGAGTTGATGCAGTTGCTCAGGATTTGGGAATCTATGTGGACAGTGATCTAGCTTTCAGCCAACATGTGTCATTTGCCATAAGAAAATCCTTATAATTTGCACAGCTTAAAAAGAAAGGGATTGATACTAGATCTAGGGATGTCTCTCTGCTTCTAGACAACCCTCATCAGGCCAGTCATTGAGTATAATGCCTCATTTGGTATGTATCTGTCCAGACACATGCAACAACTAGAATGCCCACAGTGATACCTTACTAAAATGATGCAAAGCTTAATCAATAGGTCTTACATGAACTGACTCAAAGTCCTGTTACTATATTTGGTATCCTACAGACTGCTAAGAGGTGACCTATATCTGATATACAAGGCTCCTCCAACTTCATACTGATATTTTTCTGCATATCAGCAAGTCACATGGAATTGGAAATACTTGGTCTAGGGATTTAAATGATCTAAACCTTTTCTGCAATGTGAATTGAATAGTTTTTAAGGGACAGCTATAGCTCACAGAGGATATCTCTGCTCTGGAACAGACTCCCCATCCATGTAAAACAAAGATTGTTCCTGTCCATATTCAATAACAGCTTGGATTTATGTATGGGAAACAAAAGGAACTCCAGGATTGCTGCCATACTACTAATGGAAAAAAAGCAGCTACTAAATGCTTTATCCCATATTATCTATGGTATGATCCCAGTTATTCTCACTCTAATATGTAGTTATTGATGACAGCATGGGTAAGGCTACCTAACACCAACAGGAATAGGTTAATTCAATCACAAAAGGGAAATTGGCTTAGCTTAAAATGGCCCACAAAGGCAGCTAGTCTAGTACTTACCTATAAATCCATGAACCTATGGCTGAAACACAGGGACTGTGAGCAGACTGCAGGGGGGTATCACATTAGTGTCTCAACACAGATCATCATATATATGAGGAGAAAAGGATGAGATAGAAAAGCAGAAGTGAAATGGAAATCAGAGAAACCCACAGAAAGGCAACCTGAAGGAAATATAGGTGGGAGAAGGGCATTTGTGTAGGACAGGTGCCCATTTTACTTTTTTAAAAGGTAGGGTATCTGGGGAAAAAAAAAGGATGTAGGAAATATAGGAGAGATAGACCAGAACACATAAAACATGGATAAACTGATAGGAGTACTGCATAAGCAAAAGGTCAAAAACAGTAGAAAGATGCAGACAGCTAGATGAAGAACAATTGGTAAGGGTGAGAAGTAACTAAAAGCAGGTTATGGAAAATGACACAAGAAGAAGCAGACCATCATGATGGGGAACAAGGTGAGGTACAAAAGGACTATCTGACTAGTGTAGAGAAGAACCCATGCAGATAGCAATCTTCATGGCTGTCATCATGACCAGGCTGTGCCGCTGGTGTTTTGATGGTTGGGGCTGGCAAGTTATATGACTCTATCAACCATGCCAGGAGGCGCTCCATGGTCTGTAGGAAGGAATCCAGCAGCTAGTGTACCTCAGATGTGACCAGCCACTGCACCTGACATCAACTTACAAAAATGAGGATCCTTCTGAGCCACTCCAACATAAGGTTCCCCTGCTTTTACAGATTCCACTGGAAGAGGATAGTGTAGTAATGGTTTGTACATGCCAGATATCAGTGCATCCACAGTGGTGATAATGATGTCATAGTGTACATTACTCAGAGAGAGGCACTGTCAACAACACATTATTAGATTCCTAAGCATTTTCTGAAAAAAAATGGAAGGAGATTCTCCTTACCCATGGCTAAGGGGAAAGCTCCATTTTTTAGTGAAGGACATCCTGTCTGTATGCATCCTGCACATACTCCACGGGTAACAAAATGAGAGGCAGCTTGCGGAGATGCAAATACACAACCTTTGAGATGTGCTTATCTGGAATTGTGAAGAGACTCATAGGTACCCATCAATGACCTCAGGAATGTTCATAGGTTCATAGGTTCATACTAGGCTATCTGCCCTAGGGCATTTATAAGCCTAGCCAGAATGTGTTTGGCTTTCGCCACCCATTTTAAATTTATTTTGCTATGCCCTTTTTCGAGGTTAGTATACTGTGCCTCTGTCTAACAGTGACACTGAAGTGATACCCGGGGTAAACCTACAATCTCCCATCCACTCATCAAGATTTCTCTTGAAGAGAGTCAATGAGGGACTCTGCCTAATCTGGACTGGGATTTTATTCCAGAGTGAAGGGAGCCTCTGGGTTATGAATCTGTCCCTCCAGCATGTCCTATTTATTTCAGTGCTGAGGTTCAAGTCTCTCGAGCGCGTAGCTTGATGGGATTTGGATTTTCTGAGGTGCAGCATGTCCATTAATTCCGGGTTGGACATGGCTTTGTACGTCAGGCACAGATGTGGTAATTTGTGGGCACTTTGTTTTTGCCAAAGGGGATGACTATACACTTTTTGGCATTTAGCTTGAGGCCATGGCTCTGGCACCAGTTGTCTGTTTCTATGAGGCCCTTTTGGGGGATGCTTGTGTCAGCTGGTGAGTCGATTATGGCGCCCAGTTTGCAGTCATCTGTGAACTTCGTCAGCCACATTCCTTCCGTGTTGGCCTGTACCTCCGAGAAATATATACCGAACAAGAGAGGTCCCAGGACTGAGCCTTGTGGGACACCACTTGTAACTGGTTTGGAGTTTGACATGGCTCCAGCAATTCTAACCATGTGGGTTCTGTCCTTGAGCCAGTTTGCAATCCATCTAGTGACATAGGGGTTTATATTTAAGCTGGTGAGCTTATCTATAATGCCCGAGTGGGGTATTGTATCGAAGGCTTTTGCGAGGTCCAGGTAGGCTGTGTGGACCACCTTCCCTCGTCAATGGCCTTGGTGACTGTTTCAAAGAAATCAACCAGGTTTAAGAGGCAGGATCTGCCCTTAACAAAGCCGAACTGGGTAGGATCCAGTGTCTGTAGGTCCCCAATATCTTTATTTATGAGGTCCATGATGATCCTTTCCATAGCTTTGCAGACCAAGCTAGTCAGGCTTATGGGGTGATAGTTTCCAGGATCCGTTGAGGCACCACCTTTATGGAGAGGGACCACTGTTCCTGTACGCCACTCTTTGGGCACATATCCTGTAGTAAGGCTAAGATTGAACAGTAGTTTTATGTTTGGGTTTAGCTCTTCTTGGAGTTTATGTAGGACGCAGCCCGGGACACCGTCTGGTCCCATTGATGCTGTGTTTTTTGCTTTGGAGAGGGCGGCTCTTACCTGAGCATCTGAGATGTCAGGGGGGCAGCATTCTGCTGGGATAGATATTTGCCCCTTTGGTGGGGAGGGGGGGGAGTTTGAGCTGAACCTGTCAGCTAGGATGTTGGCAATGTCTGTGGGTTCAATGTACTTTTTGTCATTTTGGACTAATTCTGAGCATATCTGGGAATTCCCACCCAGGTTCCTAACATAACTAAAGAAAGCCTTGTGATTATCCTTAGTGTCCTGTGCAATTTTTCTCTCGAAGCTGGCCTTAGACAATTTTATGAGTGCCCGTAGTTTTTTGCTAATACTGATCAGTGATGCCTTCCCTTTTTGGGATTTTGCTCTATCATTTAGTAGCTTCCTCCTTCTATTGTATAGTTTGTTTATGGCTGGGGTCCACCAGACAGGACGTCTGCCTTTGGAGGATTGGGTCTTGGTGTTCATAGAATGCGTTTATAAAGGATTCTGTGGTCTGGGCCGTATTTTCCACAGGCCCGGGGGCTTTGAAGGATTCCACCTCGGTTTTGAGGAGTGTGAAATTTGCTTTAGAGAAGTTTTTCACTGTGGTTTTCTGGGCAGGGGGTGGGGTCGGGATGTGAATATCCAGTGAGATTACTTTATGGTCTGATCTTACCAGTGAGGGATACACTTCTGGTCTGGAGCATAGTGTCCCCATGTTGGTGATGATCAGGTCCAGTATGTTTTCCCCTCTTGTGGGAGTGGTAACAAGTTGTTCCATAGCATTTGAGTTTATAAATTCTAGGAACCTTTGGGCTAGGGTGTTGGAGCTAGAATAATGCTCCCAGTCTATGTTTGGGTAGTTGAAGTCGCTCAATATAATGGTGTTTGGAGAGACCTTCATATTTTCCAGTGTTCTCAGGTAGGCCGAGTGGGGTTCCTGGGTTTGGGAGGGTGGTCTGTAGCAGGCTATAAACTGGAAGGCAGTTTTACCCACTGTTAGTTGCACATGGATAGTCTCTGATGCTTCGTGCTTTGCCACCAACCTGGAGGTGTGGGTATCTTTGATGAATATCGATACTCCCCCTCCTTTTGTGGTTCGGTCCAAGTTATGGGGCCAAAAAGCATGGTATGAGGTATAACCTGGTAGTGCTGGGGTGCTCTCTTGAGCCCTGAACCAGGTTTCTGTTACTGCACAGATATCGATGTTCTCCATGCTCAGGAGAGTTTTGAGTGCATGCATCTTGAGGTTTAGACTTCTGGCATTGAGTAGCATTACTCTTAGTTTCTTATCTCTTGTGATACCTATGGAGGTGGGTTTGTCTTTTGAGCCTTGCCTAAAAAAGGCACTATGGGGGTAGCAAGAGCCTTTGCCAATATCCGAAAGCCCAGGGCTGACAGGTGCAAGCCATCCCTAGCGAAGCATCGTGGCCTGTCGAGCATATCATCCCAAGCTGACAGGCATTGGATCCCCTTTGAATGACACCAGTACTTAAGCCAGTTGTTGAAATTGATCATCTTGTCTTCATATTGTGGCATCATTCTTGGTGAGGGTAAGATGCTACTCAAGGTCAGGGTCATACCGGCCTGGGCTACATGCTCAGAGAGCTCCTTTATGTCTCTCTTCATGTAGTCCAGGGAGGTACGTCTCAGGTCATTCACACCAGCATGGACAATGACTGAGTCATATTTGTACTTGCCTTGGAGTGACCTGAGTGCTTGTGTTATGTGGTGGATCCTAGCGCCTGACAGGCTGCTCACCGTGACCCTCTCCTTGTTCAGCCTGGTGAGTGGGACGTCAGTGTGCCTGACGATAGAGTCACCTATTACAAGTGTATCAGGTGTGTTGTTTAGTCTTAAGGGCTGTGACTGTTCAGCACACTGGCTTTGTGAGATATGTGTTGCACGTGTTTTGTTTTGGGGTAGCGTTTGCTTGGGTATCTGCTTTGGAGGTCTCCGAGTATGTTTTTGTGTGATTATGTGTCTGGTTTGCTGTCGTGGTAGGTCTATGTGAGGCTGGAATTGTAGTGAGTGTGGTTTCCTTCTCCTCCTGACTGGTTATACCAGTACTGAGTTGAGAGAGCTTAGCCTCCAGTTTGGCTATATGGTTGCATCTCTCACATGTATTGGAATTTGTTGAATGTGTATTGTATGATATTGCTATCACTGTAGACAACAACCAGTGAATATGCTGAGTTATGATCTAGGCACAGCTTAATGCTGCTCAGACAACTTTAGAGATAGTGTGCTGTGTAGCCTGCTTGAAGATTTCCATGACCTTTGTGACCACCTTCAGTTATTGCAGGGGCCAGTGCTATATTTAGCAGCCATTATGGGGTCTCTTCAGCTACTTGCACATAACAGACATAGCTGAAGTATAGGATGGTTGCACACTGCATTTAAGCATAGCCACTTTAGACACGTAGCTACCACTGCTGTTGGCTCTGCCTTTTGCATTGGCTGCTCACATGGACATGGACATAGACCACATCCTTCTGGCTCCACTGTCACCTCCACCCCTGGTTGCTCACATGGATGTAGATGAAAATCCTCTCCCTCTACTGTCTTCTAAACTCCTGATCATGGACACTATTGTGGATGCGAGCAGCACACTTCTGAATCCGTTATTGCCTCCACCCATGTTAGTGAAAGGTCCTGTAGACATTTATGACATTTGTCAAGCTCCAGTGTGACGTTACCACACACACACACACACACACACACACACACACACACACACACACACACACACAAGTGCACGAGCAAACATGTGCGCATGCACGGACGCACACACACACACACACACACACACACACACACACACACACACACACACACACACACACACACACACACACAAAAACACTAAGATTACAGTCCAGTAGTTTCACAGCAGCTCCTTCCCCAGTTGACGCATACACTTGACTAGACAGACTATAGTGACTGCCTGCCACCTGTCATGGCCACAATCCAACATATGGACACCACATACTGTGACCTCTCCTAGTACATATGCCTTCACAGTTTTCTCTGCAGGGACAGCTGCTACAGTTGACTAGTATTCCACTCTTACAAGCTTCTTCACCATCACCTCAGAACATAATCCCCTACACCTGCATCCTAATCATGTGCAGGATTACCAGAAGCACTACCAGTGACCCTACCATATATGCTGGTGCTATTTTCCAGTACCACTATGTCCCCAAACCTATGTAAAAGCTGATGACTGCAGCCTGCATGCAGCATGGCTCATGTGGCTTAGGTAATAGGCATATAACTATATGCATCACTGTTCTGTAACAGCCTATTGCTGTGAATTAAATACCACAGATTTGCCATTGCCAGGACATATAGTGCCTGTCTTTGCTTTTCATGGGAGGCCACTGCAGCGGCTACTTCTCCTGACTGTGTCTTCCCCAACTCCTCAGCAGGTCCTCTGCTGGGGCACACCAATGTCAACCACTGCTGTAACTGTTTACATAGTGCCATGCTTCATAGCATGACACACAACACAGATTGCTTGCTGTATATCTTGGGAGCATATTGCAGTGCACCACCATCTACATCCAGGCAGTGAGATTTCAGTACTCTGAACACATGTGTAATGATGTTATGTCTGTTGTACAGACTCTGCCTCTATCTGGGGACTGCCAATGGGGGTCATCAGCCATGGCTCTAAGGCGGATGCAGCATTACCTTTAACTTATTTAAGCAAACACCATTATAGGGCAGTTAAATAATTATCACATCAGGCACACGTGACTGATGGTAGCATTTCATCATCATCATCATCATCATCATCAACCCCCTTTTTCCCATTTTCTACATGGAGTCGGGGTGTCATGATAACATTCACCATCTCTCTTGATTCAATGCCAGACTCCTGCCTTCTTCGACATTCATGCCTGACTGTCACAGATCATCTCTTACACAATCCATTCACCTCTTTGCTGAACATCTTTGTTTCCTCTTACTTTCTTCGTGTCTGTCCCAAATCTTCTTCACCAGATTGTCTTCTACTTTTCTGCACATGTGTCTGAACTACTGTAATCTGTTCTCTTTGATCTTTTCTGCAATTGGAGTTACTTTGGCTTTTGCTTTATGTCCTCATATCTTCATCTGTTCCACAGTGTGTATCCTACTACCCTTCACAGGCACTTCATTTCCATCACATGTAGATTTCTCATCTGCTCCACCTTTACTGCTCAGCCTTCTGTACCATGTAGTAGTACTGGCCACACCACTAGCTTGTACACCTTACTTTTCAGCATTCCTCTGTCATTCACCACACCTGAAACTCTATGCCAGTAGGCTGCAGCCCCTCTGATTCTAGCTTTGACCTCTTCATTCAGACTTTCTTTCTCATCAATCACCCCTCCCAGATACTTGAAGCTATTAACCTCTTCTGCTATCTTCCCTTCTATCTCTGTTCTCAGCTTCTTCGATTTCCCCAATTTGCTACCATTACCACTATTTTATCTGTGCTTAGTTTCATCCCATCTTCAGTTTAGCATTCCATTTCCCTTTCCTTTGCTGAAGTTCTTGCTCAGAGTCTGTCTGTAATGCCACATTGTCTGCATACAGTAACTTTGTTGATCTGTCCCTTCTGACCTGTTTGCTAAAGTAGTCTATTACCAGTTGGAATAGAAGTAGGCAGAGCTGAAGCCTGGTGCACACCCACTCCCACTGGGAATCCCTCTGTGATTCCGAACACTGTTTATACTTGAGTCATTGGGTCCTTGTACATAGCCCACATTAATTCAAGCATTGTTTCTGGGACTTCAGCCACCACAGTACTGCCCAAATCAGTTTTCTTGGAACCTTGACATATGCTTTCACCAAGTCTAGGAATGCCCATTTGGAATCTTTCTTCATCTTTAGCTTCTTCTCAACTATCTGTCTAACTGCAAACATCCGGTCAGTTGTGCTACATCCTGATCTGAATCTGTACTGTTCATCTCCCATCTTACTTTCTACTACTGTGCATATGTATTTATCAATTACCTTCAGAACTTTCATGCAATGTGACAGGAGTTTGACGACTGTGTACTGCCTACAGTTGTGGATGTCACCATTTATTTAAGTACACTGACACAAATATGCTTATTCTCCAGTCATCTGGGATACTGCAATGAATGCCCTAAGGAGCCATTTCTTCCCTATCTCACACAGCATCTTTATCATATCTGCTGTGACCTCATCTGAGCCTGTTGCTTTCCTTGATCTCATTGCCCTTAGTGCTACCCTTACTTTTTCTAGGGTAGGCTCCACTTCTTCTCTCACCGTAGGCTATGTCTGGGGCAGTTTTGCTTCTGTGGGCTTTTCTTCATTCACAAGATTCTAAAAGTACTCCTTCCATCCTCCTTTGATATCCTGTAGACTGGTGAGCAGGTTGTTGCTGGCATCTCTAATTAAGGGTGTCTTCTTTATTTTTTTGTCTTTGCCTTGCAACCTGATAAAGTTTCCTTGTGCCACCTATTGAGTCACTTTCCAGAAGCTGGTCGAGTCCCTCCTATGTGCTGCTCTTTGCTATTGCAATTCCTTTCTTATCTTCTTTGTTAGCCAATCTGTATTCCTTCCTAGACTGGTCAGTCTTTTCTGTCTCCCTTTTTTTTCTACACTCCTTTCTTTTAATAACTTCCTGAACTTCTGCATTCCACCACCAGCTTTCCTTATGTACATCATTTCCATACCTGGTTCAGCCTCATATCTCTTCTGTAGTCTACACACATGTTGTTTTGAGGTGCTGCCATTTTTCTTCCACTCCACCAGTACTAGAACCCTGAGAAATCCCATGCACTGTTGCAATTTCTCTCTTGTCAACTTCCAGATCTTCAGACTAGTTTCTGTTGACCTTAGAGCCTTTTTTCACCACTGCTTGCAAGCTGATTGTGACAACCAGTTGTTTATGCTGTGGGCTGACTGCTTCACTGGGGATGACTTTGCAATCATTGATTCTAATCCAGTGTCCTTTCATTACTAAGAGGGATTCTACCTGAGTTGCATATTAGCAACTCTTGCATGTGATCTTGTGACTCTCTCTCTCTCTCTTTCTTTAACGTGTTCACTACTATCAAGCCATTTACCAGTTAGACATCTAGAATGGCCTATTCTTCTGAACTAAAGGTGTGTCAGCTGCTACATTTGCATGGTAAGCCCTGAATGTAGACTGTATTCTTGAATAATATTATGACATATCCTTATATTTCTTAACTTGGTGCGGTGAGCAAGTAAATAGTGGTGCATTTGTACAGAAATACCTTATCACATGACTGCAGACATTTATTTTACTAATATGTGTCCATTTGTAATTAAGAGACCTCAGGCATGAAACTTCATACAGTCATACTGCTGCAGAATACTAATGTTCACTGCATGGCCTCAGTTTAGAACCATACTTTTGGACTACTAAATCATTCAAGAGAAAAGTTAGAAAGTAATGATACACATTGCAGTTTCTGACTTCAGACTTATTTGAGTCATAGCAGTAACAGCACTTTGTTCCCCCACCCCAAAAGAGGAGTGTACCCTTGTTCCTGCCATAACAGAAACTCAGCTATGCCACCACCAATACAACAGTTTCTGCTTGTTTATGCCACAGTTGAAATCCTCTCACCTTTAAAACCAATTATATAGAATGACTTATAAATTGCATTGGTTAGATAACTGATGAATTACCAACAAACTCAGACATGTAAGACAGAGCTGTATATTTGTAAGCATGATTATGACAGGTTGTGTGACTACTAACCACTGTATGTCCAAATAAATGAAGACATTTAATGTACTAAATACAGTCAGTGGTTTGATAGCAGTGTAGATTCTCATGCAGTTGGTTGTGTGATGAATGACCCCAGCTGTGTGTTGCCAAGCAGCTTCTGTGGCAGAGAGGACTAAAACATCCATCCTCTTTCCTGAAGCTGTATTGGTGTGAGGGTTCCAATCCTGATAGATGTAGAAATTTTGGATGTGTACTATCAATTGGTACTGTGCTTTTGCTGACTTTGATTATGTGTCCCTTACTTTCCCTTGCTTTTAATATTTGTCCTCTTTGTCTTATTTTAATTCCACATTTGTATGATGCACCTCATGTAGAAAATATGTTTGAAAAGGCTTATTTAGTTTGCGTGAAGCACCTCATTGCTCAAACAGGGGAAAACAAGATTATCACAAAGCAGACTGCCAAAAATAGAAAGTGAATACATTCAATTATTGCTCTTAACAACTGGGAAATCCTGGCCTGGAGTACAGATAGGACTGGGATATAGGAGCAGGTATATATATCACAAAATAGTAAGTCTTAGGCATTTGCAATGTAGCTTGTGTTTGCACACTGCTTAGCTATGTCCTAACAGGTCTATCTCGCATGCATGTCCACTTAGTTAACCATTACACAAATCCAATGTTTCTTGAGCTATTACATTGTGTGTGTGTGTGTGTGTGTGTGTGTGTGTGTGTGTGTGTGTGTGTGTGTGTGTGTGTGTGTGTGTGTATGTGTATATATATATATATATATATATATATATATATATATATATATATATATGTATATACATACACAACATGGCCTTGCTTGGTAGACATAATTTCTCAATCCTCATGTTTGCAAAATCATTTGCAGCTTTAACATCTGAAGTATAGATGTGAATGGAGTTAACTGTAAAATAAAGATGTTTCAGAACATGACCATTTCTCATTAAGCAACTACTGCTGACTCATTTGGAAGTTGTTGCTGATATTTCAGTCGGCTGCAGCATAAAAGTTGTGGGGTCCTGTAAAAGTGAGGCCCAGGGTATATTCCACATTTTCACCTCCTTCTCTGGCACTGTGCAATTTTACTCAAAAAGAATGGCATTTCCTGTTCTCCTGTGTTTGTCCTGCTATTCTGTCACGTACAGTTCTTCTTGATAACACATTTACTTAGAACATATTCTGGCATCTAGTCCCTCAGGACAGTTTGCAGTGATAATACAAATCCCATAATGTTTATAAACATTCAGGTTGTTGCAGCAGATGAGTTGTACTTACTTTCACATGTTTCAAAATATTTTTTTCCTTCTAGATTAGTTATGGTTCATCAGTGGCATTGTTGAGCAACAAGAAACAGTTCCCTTCATTCCTCCGTACTGTTCCTAATGACAAATTCCAAACTATTGGCTTAGCCCATCTGCTGATATATTTTGGTTGGACCTGGGTTGGAATCCTGGCAGAGGAAAGTGACTATGGACAACAGGGCAGTCAAACAGTAAAAGAAGAGCTCCTTAAGTCTGAAGCTTGTATTGCTTTCTTTGAAACAATTCCTGTGGCTTACAGTGAGAGAAAGACCCAGAGAATTATCGGCGTTATAAAGGGATCATCTGCAAATGCCATTCTGGCCTTCTCTAGTGATGAAGCTCTGAGTCCTGTTTTGGAAGTTATATCCAAGCATAACATTACTAACAAGATCTGGCTTGCTTCAGATGGATGGTTTTACTCTCCCATCTTTTCCAATGATAATATTATTAAAACATTAAATGGCACAATTGGATTTGTGTACCACAAAGGTGAAATGCCTTACTTTAAAGAACATCTTGTAAATGTTAATCCTTTTAAAACTCCAAATGACATATTTGTGAAGGAGTTTTGGGAGGTGGCTTTTAGTTGTAAATGGTGGCAATATAACTTGAGTCTGCCTGCAAGAAAAACAGAAAATGAAGAAACCCTGTTTTGTTCTGGGAGGGAAAACCTAAAAGAACTGAATAACCCCTTCACAGACATCTCTTCCCTAACCGTTCCGTACAAAGTTTACCAAGCAGTATTTGCAACTGCACAGGCTTTGCATGACATGTTTTCATGTTCCCCAGGTTATGGCTTCCTGGAAAATGGATCATGCCCTGACATGCACCACTTTGAACCCTGGCAGGTAAGTTCAGTAGATAAAACAGACAATTAACTAATATTAACTAAAACAGATACTTTTGTACCATAGGCAGATCATAAATAATGCAATCATGTAATTCCAACTGATACTGCTATCAAAGCTTAAACTTAGATCTGTTTTTAGTCAGCCATCTAGCTTTGGTAAGTAAACTTTTAATGCACCCAGACAACTTCTTAATATCCAAAACTGCTTTAAGCTAATGTGATATGCACAAATCTTTCACAACAAACAATATTCTCATACTTGTTCGGTGCCACAATACTACAGTTTGCAGGACCATAATGACCATTGATTTATGTTTAATATTTCTTAATATTTACTGTATTTTTTTGCAAGTTAAGTTTATCCATTGTTTTCTATAACACATTGTATTATTTACTTATTCTACAAGTCATAAAAAGGGCCCCTCCACGTACAGACATGTATCTAAACATGTTTTTTTATAAATTATTCATTTATTAGCAAACTTAACTCCTCTCAAGACAGTAATAGTTTGCTTGTGAGATATTAAAATATTCAGTTTTTTTTACAATTAAATCAGTTATTTTTATCATTAAATCTTTACTTCTCAAATGCAGACAGTGTGCTGGCAATTATAGTTCCAACTGTGGACTAGGATTAGCTGCAAAAAGCATATCTCACCTGATCTTTATAGAAATAGCGATTTTATTAGCAGATAATGAACAAATCACCCACTACCCACCCTAATATCCCCTGCTAACCATTCTGACATCACTTACTAGTCATCCTTAAATCTCCAGAAAATCAACAGCTAGCCATTCTGTCATTAACTACTAATTATCCAGACATCACCCACTACCATTCTGACATTGCTCACTAGCCATTCTCACATCACCCACTAGCCATACTATTACTGCCCATTTGCCAGGCCATTTTCCCATCTCAAGCCAGACCATTTCCCTTCTCACTAATGTAGTCCTTTGTTTCACTGGATCTGTAGTTGAGCTTCTCTACAGGTTTCCATTGCTTTAGCATATCTGCAAAAATCATCCGTTTTTAATAATTCATTCCTTTTGTTACCTCACAGCAAGAGGTTCTCCCGTTCGATTCTCGGCTGGGCTTGGGAGTACCTTCTGTGTGGAGTCTGCATGTCCTCCCGGCAGTTGGGTAGCATTCGAAAGACATGCGTGCGTAAATGGGCATGCCTTCGTTGAAGGTTGGGCGTCGAGCTGGCACCTCGGTGTTTCGTAAAACTCTACTGCCTATCATTAGTGGACCGGAGTTCCACTGTGGCGACCCCTTACCGGGAAAAAGCCGAAAGACAAACAACCTTAGTCCAATGATCAGAAATAAATTTAATGTAATGCTTTAATTAATTTACAAAGGGACTTTTGGTCACCTCATCCATGTAGTTAACAAACAAACATACAAACAAACAACCAAACTTCCAGAAAGAGGCATTAAAGGTCAATTAATATAAATGTTGCTAGTGCGGGCTGTAATTAAAATGGAAAGAAATCGCTTGGATATCAGTTGCGCATTTGCTAATGTGCAAAAGTCCTTGAAAATGGTACCAAACAAAGAATAATAAATAAAAACACTGATACATTTAAAGCTATGCCACTATGATTATAGATTTTCATGAACATTCACTTCCCATAAATTTTCTTTTCCACATAAATAATCATTTAGAATATCAATTATTCAGTACTTACCTGTTTTCTTATTGCTTATTCAGCTATATATTGATAAGCATATAATGTGCTTGTACTGATTTGGTATAATATCTCTATAAATTTTTCAAACAGTTCTACAAATATATCTGGAGTCATTCATCACTTTACCTCAATACATACTTACAGTGCCAACATATTCCTACAACATGCAGCTCTGCTTCAAGATTTGTCATTACAAGACTCAAAATATTTCCTGTGCATGCAATAACAGAACTACCCAAGATCACATCTGACTTTTTACCTGTTTTAAACAGAACAGATTAGTTTGTTTGGCTTGATAGCTGAGACACTAAGATTATTAAAGTTTTTCTTTTTCTGGCTATTTGTTTATTGTAGTAAGTTTGTTTGACTTGTCTGATTTTTTTTGTTGTTGTTGTTTGTTTGCTTGCTTGCTTGTTTGTTTATTTGTAGCTACTTTGAGTGAAAATTGCTCAGTATGCTCAGATATAAATTCCTATAATTGTTTTCTATTCAATGTACAAATAAGCAGAGTTGAGAGACCATATGCTACAGATTCCATTGGATCTATAGTTAAGGGCTATCCATTTGTAGACTACTCTATAAATGGCCATGTGAGAACAACTGGTTTTGACCTCATCCAGATGGAAAACAAATAAAGCGTATTTCACAGGGCACCCCCCCCTTCACACTTCATATGGGGTTAAGCCTCCACACCTCCTGAAATTATATATACTAGTTCCATGAACGCACAAAGATGAACAAGGAATGAATATCTTAGAACAAAAGAACAACTGCTACTATATCCTTAGAAGGTACACTAGTAGTGGTATAAGATGCATCAGCAGTGATTTCACGTGGAAAACAATGATTGAGGAGTTCACATTTCATGAGTTGAAGTTGACCAGATAGTACCTTATCCATTTTAAGCTTGACAAAGACTAGGAAAGCTGAATCTGTAACATCATCTATGGCATTAATAGTCTTGTAGCATAATGAAATTAATTTTTACTTACTGTACAACAGGTCCTCATCCTTAAAGAGCAAAATATAAATAAAGAAAGAACAAAGGAGTACTTGCACCATGTTGATAAATCTGTAACTCCTTACCTGTATCCATCAGGTAAATACCTTCCCTTCAGTCCTTTAAAACCATTCTGATAGACTTCCTAGACAAAATTTGGCTCTGTTCATAGGATCATAGGATTTTACTAGGGTAATGGCTCTAGGGTCCTTACAAACCTAGCCAAGTTATACCCTTATTTCCATGATCAGCACCTATTGCCCCTGTCCAAGAGGGACACAGGTAGAACCCCAGAGGTGAATTTATGGTTACCCATCCAATCGTCCAGATTGCATTTGAAGAGGGCCAATGAGGTGCTCAATTTGACATGAAGTGGAAGTCTCTTCCAAAGGTTTGGTAAACTCTGGGAGACAAATCTGTCCCTCCAGCAGGTTATATTAATGTCACATATCAGGTTAAGATTTTTAGAACGAGTAACCCATGTATCATTTGACTTATGGATATACAACATTTCCAGTAAAGCAGGGTCAGAGACGACCTTATACACAAGGCAGAGATCATCTCTGAGTAGTCTGCATGAAACAGAATAAAGTGACAGTGATTTCCAGTGATCCACATAGGGCAGATGCTGAAGACCTTGAATTTTCCTCGTGAGAAATCTTTGTGGTCTCTTCAATTGCTGCAAGTGCTTGGAAAGGTACAAAGGTATATACCAAAAGAGGCATTGTACTCAATTATTGGCCTAATGAGGGAAGATTACAGGTTATAACTTCTTTTTTTTCTGGAGTCAATGTCCTTACTTATGAGATGAGCAATATAGAATGCCCTTCTTACACCTGTGGAAACGTGGTGATCAAAGGTAAGGTTGCTGTCAACCTGTGTTCCCAAGTCTCTCACTACTGAGTGCGTACTCAGGGTGTTGCTATTTCTGTGGTAGTTTGCAGGGGCAGCACTCTTACTTGAAAGGGATGATAATACATTTTTTGCATTGAGTTTAAAGCCATGACATTGGCACCAATCATTTGTTTGTGTAAGATCCTTTTGTAGGAAGTTGACATCATTTGGAGATTCTATGACTGCTCACAGTTTGCAGTCATCAGCAGACTTTGTCAGCCATAGACCTTTAGTTTTTGCTTCTACTTCAGATACATAGATTCCAAACCTTAGAGCTTCCAGGAGTGATCCCTATGGAACACCACTGTTTACAGGTCTGCTTTTTGAAGTAAATTCCCCTATTTTGACTATATGTATTCTATCAGTGAGTCAGAGTTAGCGACCCATCTAATGATATAAGGTTGATACTTTGCTGGGTGAGTTTGTCAATGATGCCTGAGTGGGGGATAGTGTCAAAAGCCTTGGCTAAGTCTAGGTAGACTGTATGCACAGATTTCCCCTCATCCAGGTCCTTGGTGACTGTCTCGAAGAAGTCTACCAGGTTTAACAGGCATGATCGTCCTTTGACAAATCCAAATAGAGTAGGGTCAAGTGTTTGGAGATTACCTATATCTTTGTGGATAAGGTCCATGATGATTTACCAAAAACCACGAACTAAAGGGAAGCTGTAATAGTCCAAACCAACCAATGTAGAATACAACTTCAGGAAGAATGCCAATGAATATCCAAGTTCAAAAATGAATAGGTGCTGGTTTAAAACTTTCTTTATTGCCACAAGACCAAGGTTAACGCCAGTATATTCCACTAAAAACACACGTTTTCGTTGCTGAAATGCAACTTCATCAGACCAAAAGAACATCTGAATGAATGGTAATATATACTAATTTTAATACAACATGTGATTCCTATTAACTGGTTAAAGGTATACATCCTAAAATAGCATATGATATGGTTTGTGTATGCCTTCAGCAAAATGGTAAAATGCCTGAACAATTTTACCAACATGTTATGATTCAACACATAAATCATAAATATACATATCTATTGAAATACTAACATACAAATTTCTCCTTGTTAGACCCTATTATTAAAAAATGTTATATAAAACCATAAAATACTCTAATATAAGGGTAAATAATCTACATTCTACTAGCCTTGAGTTTTAATATAGGCTTGATGGAAATATAATCGTTCAAACCTGGCTTCTTGTTGGATTCCAACGAAATCTGCCAATGGGTCTCCCTTTCTTCCAATTTGGCCTGCCAAGGTCCTCCCCTGGGGTCCGGATTGATCTTTTCTAATACAAAGAATCTATATTTGGCTGTGGGGCATGTCTGTGTATGTTTGTACAAGGCATTGTTGATATTAGCTTTTTTTACATCATACATATGTTCGTATATCCTACGTTTAAGAGTACGTTCTGTTTTGCCCACATAATAGGCTGGGCACTGTAAACAGATTGCAAGGTAAACTACTCTGGTGCTGTTGCAATTGTAATACTCTCTTGCTTTTACTACTCTATCCAAAGCTGTAATAGTAACTGCTTCATCCTGTATGATGTAAGAACACTGTGGACAAGTACCACATTTATAGGTGCCTTTGCGTACACGTGTTGTTTTATTTTCCGTGTGTACTTGTTCTAATAGTGTTTTAATGTTTTTGCCCCTACTGAAAACCATCTTAAATTCTTTTCCTTGTAAATTAGGTAGATCCGTAATGGCCATAAAGGCATCCCACTCTTGCATAATAATATTTCTAATATCTGTTGAATTTGAACTATATTGGGTAATAAAGGCATGTGGAAAATCCACATTGTTGTCTACTGTTTTCTGCTCAGGTGTAGTAGTACCTATCCCCAATATTGGGTTATATCTATCCTTTCTGCCCTTAATCACCTGTTCCTGGATTGGATTAATAAATGTTACAGGGTATCCTCTGTTCATGAACATTGATTTTAAATTGTGACATTCACTTAGGAATTCATCATCTTCTGAGGTCATACGTGAAATCCTTACGTACTGTCCTTTAACAATGCCCCTTTTCTGATGAAATGGGTGAGAGCTATTGAAATGAATGTAACTGTTGGAATAGGTAGGCTTTCTGTATACTTTGGATTTAAAACCCCCTTGTGCTCTCTTGCTAAGAAGGACATCTAAGTACTCTACCCTATCCTCAGATATTTGATGGGTAAATTTGAGGAAATCCGTGGTGTTTGCTAAGTATTCCATAAATTCCTGGATATCACTATGGGACCCTATCCAAAAAATACAGATATCATCCAAAATCTTTTGCTATACCCAATGCACTATTGAGGACAAATTGCTTTGCCCATATTGAGAGAATGATGTCTGCGTAGAACATTTGCCCCATAGCAACCTGAGATCTGCTGTAAAATTCTCCCCGAATGAATGAAATTATGATATAAAACTAATTTCATTAAGTTCATAATAAAAGCTGTCCCTGGATTGACATTAGGACTAGCTGAAATAGCCTCGTCCAACCATTGTAGGCCTGTTTCGTGAGGAATAACAGAGAACAGGTCTACCACGTCTATGGTAAGGAATTTAAGGTTGGGTTTGTCCAGGTCTGGGGTGATCTGTTTCAAGAATTCCCAGGAATCTTTGAGAAGATGTGATGACTTGGGCCATATTTCCTTGAATTTATAATCTAGAAACTTGGAAATGGTGGAAATCTTGGAACCTTGAGCCGCTACTATGGGTCGGAGTGGGGGGTTTTCTAGGTCTTTGTGGACCTTAGGAACTCCGAAGATAGAAGGAATTTTGGGTTCCTGATGGAATAGGAAGTTGTAGATGTTTAAATCAATCATTCCTAAATCCCTTAGTTTTTGTATAGCCAAATCTATTTTTTTGTAGGCTATGTTGATTTCATTTATTGATACTATAGTGTATCTATCAGTGTTGTTAAGTAAATTCAACATCTTACCTTCATATAAGGTCTGGTCCATAATAATTATCCCCCCTCCTTTATCTGGTTCCATGATTCTAATATTGGGGTCTGATCTCAAAGTTTCCAAAAGCTCTCTCTCAGGAAAAGTTAAATTTGTTCCATATTTTTTCTTTGGTACCCCTTGTTTTCTGATCTTTTGTTCTATTCTCATCTCCAAGTTTCTAAGTTGTGGGTGTAATGGGGGATTAAATGTACTGGTTTTATGTGGTATCCCCTTCTGACCATAATCTGTATGGCCCATCAGGTTTTCTAAATTTAATTTCCTGATAAAGAGCTTCAAGTCTATGATCACTTTAGTAATATCACTATGTTTACTAGGGACATATTTAAGTCCCTTGGACAATATGTCCCTAGTAAACATAGTGACATTACTAAAGTGATCATAGACTTGAAGCTCTTTATCAGGAAATTAAATTTAGAGAACCTGATGGGCCAAACAGATTATGGTCAGAAGGGGATACCACATAAAACCAGTACATTTAATCCCCCATTACACCCACAACTTAGAAACTTGGAGATGAGAATAGAACAAAAGATCAGGAAACAAGGGGTACCAAAGAAAAAATATGGAACAAATTTAACTTTTCCTGAGAGAGAGCTTTTGGAAACTTTGAGATCAGACCCCAATATCAGAATCATGGAACCAGATAAAGGAGGGGGGATAATTATTATGGACCAGACTTTATATGAAGGTAAGATGTTGAATTTACTTAACAACACTGACAGATACACTACAGTATCAATAAACGAAATCAATATAGCCTACAAAAAAATAGATTTGGCTATACAAAAACTAAGGGATTTAGGAATGATTGATTTAAACATCTACAACTTCCTATTCCATCAGGAACCCAAAATTCCTTCTATCTTCGGAGTTCCTAAGGTCCACAAAGACCTAGAAAACCCCCCACTCCGACCCATAGTAGCGGCTCAAGGTTCCAAGATTTCCACCATTTCCAAGTTTCTAGATTATAAATTCAAGGAAATATGGCCCAAGTCATCACATCTTCTCAAAGATTCCTGGGAATTCTTGAAACAGATCACCCCAGACCTGGACAAACCCAACCTTAAATTCCTTACCATAGACGTGGTAGACCTGTTCTCTGTTATTCCTCACGAAACAGGCCTACAATGGTTGGACGAGGCTATTTCAGCTAGTCCTAATGTCAATCCAGGGGACAGCTTTGTTATTATGAACTTAATGAAATTAGTTTTATATCATAATTTCATTCATTTCGGGGGAGAATTTTACAAGCAGATTTCTGGTGTTGCTATGGGGGCAAATTGTGCCCCTACTTACGCATACATCATTCTCTCAATATGGGAAAGCAAATTTGTCCTCAATAGTGCATATAGCAAACATTGGGTAGCCTATTACAGATTTTTGGATGATATCTGTATTTTTTGGATAGGGTCCTGTAGTGAAATCGAGGAATTTATGGAATACTTAGCAAATACAACGGATTTCCTCAAATTTACCCATCAAATATCTGAGGATAGGGTAGAGTACTTAGATGTCCTTCTCAGCAAGAGAGCACAAGGGGGTTTCAAATCCAAAGTATACAGAAAGCCTACCTATTCCAACAGTTACATTCATTTTAATAGCTCTCACCCATTTCATCAGAAAAGGGGTATTGTTAAAGGACAGTACGTAAGGATTTCACGTATGACCTCAGAGGATGATGAATTCCTAAGTGAATGTCATAATTTAAAATCTATGTTTATGAACAGAGGATACCCTGTAACGTTTATTAACCCAATCCAGGAACAGGTGATTAAGGGCAGAAAGGATAGATACAACCCAATATTGGGGACAGGTACTACTACACCTGAGCAGAAAACAGTAGACAACAATGTGGATTTTCCACATGCTTTTATTACCCAATACAGTTCAAACTCAACAGATATTAGAAATATTATTATGCAAGAATGGGATGCCTTTATGGCCATTACTGATCTACCTAACTTACAAGGAAAAGAATTTAAGATGGTTTTCAGTAGGGGAAAAAATATTAAAAGTTTACTAGAACAAGTACCCACAGAAAACAAAACAACACGTGTACGCAAAGGCACCTATAAATGTGGTACTTGTCCACAGTGTTCATACATCATACAGGACGAAGCAGTTACTATCACAGCTTTGGATAGAGTAGTAAAAGCAAGAGAGTATTACAATTGCAACAGCACCAGAGTAGTTTACCTTGCAATCTGTTTACAGTGCCCAGCCTATTATGTGGGCAAAACAGAACGTACTCTTAAACGCAGGATATACGAACATATGTATGATGTAAAAAAAGCTAATATCAACAATGCTCTGTACAAACATACACAGACATGCACCACAGCCCAATATAGATTCTTTGTACTAGAAAAGATCAACCCGGACCCCAGGGGAGGACCTTGGCAGGCCAAATTGGAAGAAAGGGAGACCCATTGGCAGATTTCGTTGGAATCCAACAAGAAGCCAGGCTTGAACGATTACATTTCCATTAAGCCTATATTAAAACTCAAGGCTAGTAGAATGTAGATTTTTTACCCTTATATTAGAGTATTTTATGGTTTTATATAACATTTTTAATAATAGGGTCTAACAAGGAGAAATTTGTATGTTAGTATTTCAATAGATATGTATATTTATGATTTATGTGTTGAATCATAACATGTTGGTAAAATTGTTCAGGCATTTTACCATTTTGCTGAAGGCATACACAAACCATATCATATGCTATTTTAGGATGTATACCTTTAACCAGTTAATAGGAATCACATGTTGTATTAAAATTAGTATATATTACCATTCATTCAGATGTTCTTTTGGTCTGAGGAAGTTGCATTTTAGCAACGAAAACGTGTGCTTTTAGTGGAATATACTGGCGTTAACCTTGGTTTTGTGGCAATAAAGAAAGTTTTTAACCAGCACCTATTCATTTTTGAACTTGGATATTCATTGGCATTCTTCCTGAAGTTGTATTCTACATTGGTCCATGATGATTTGCTCCATGGCCTTGCAGATAAGGCTAGTCAGGCTAAAAGAGCTGTAGTTCCTGGGGTCAGTGGAAGCACCACCTTTGTGCAAGGGAATACCAGTGGCCATTATCCATTCAGCTGGGGCCTGGGATGAAGCTGGTGCTTAGACTATGATTGAAAAGAGTACCCAGTAGTGTTGCTAATTATTGTTGGAGCCCATGTAGGATGCAGCCTGGAATGTTATCAGGTCCCATAGATGCTGTGCTTTTGGACTTAGAGAGGGCATTTACAACCTAGTCTTTAGAGACACAAGGTAAGAGACAGGTGGTAGGGATGTCATCCGGTATGTTTGGTGGGGACACGAGAGTGAAGTTTTCATAGAACATACCGGCCAACAGGTTAGCTATGTCAACAGGCTCGGTATACGTGGTATAATTACCTACCAGTTCAGTATATATCTGGGCCTTTCCTTTTAGGTTATGGATGTAATTAAAGAGCGCCTTATGGTTATCCTTAGTTGAGGAAGCTAAACTGGATTCATAGTTTGCTTTGGATGACTTCACAAGAAGTCTTATTTGCTTGTTTAAGCTGTGGAGGAAATGTTTCCAGTTTAGGGCTCACTCCCTCTTACTCCTAAGCAGCAATTTCTTCCTCTTATTGTAAAGCCTGTTAATGGCAGTTGTTCACCAGGCAAGTTTGATCTTCCTTGAGGAGCTTGTTTTGTTCCTATCAGGTACAGCCAAGTCAATCAAGTTCTACAGGTCTTTATGTAAAGCATTGGTGCAGAACTTGGCATAGCTGCCAGTTCCATCTGAGGGGACAGGTGCAGTGAAGCTATTTATATCATCCCATAAGAGATTATAATCTACTTTAGAGAAGTTTTTTAGTTTAGTTGCTGCAGGGGGGAGGGGGTCAGGTGTGATAGTTACTTTGAATGAGACTGATTTCTGGTCAGCTCTCACACCAGGGAAGACCTCATAGTGGGGGTGCTACAGTGGTCCCCCATATTGGTAAGTACCAGATCCAGGATGTTGGCACCCCCAGGGCATTGAAGTTAATGAAGTTGAGGAACCTTTGAGCAAGTTAGTTGGAGCACGAGTAATTTACCCAGTCAAATGGATGGGTAGTTAAAGTCACCCAAAACCATGATTTTTTTATGTATCTTGATAGACTCAAGTAGATCCAAATAGGCAGACTGGGAGTCCTAATTCATGGAGAGGGTCCTGTAGCTGGCAATGACTTGAATAGGTGTCCTACCAACAGTTAATTGCACCTAAAATATCTCCAGGGAATCATACTGTTCAACCAGTCTGGAGGTGTTTTTATCTTTAATGAATATTGATACACCATCTCCTTTAGTTTTCATGCCTTCAGTTTGTGGACTGAATGTGTGGAAGGAGATGTAACCCAATATGGCTGGGGTGCTTTCCACAGCCTTGAACCAGGTCTACATGACTGCACAAATGCCTGCATCTTCCAAGGGTAGGACTACTTCCAGTGAGTGCAGTTTCATGTTAAGACTTCTAGCATTTAGCAGCATAACCTTGAGGTTATTTTTAGAGATCTGCCTAAAATGGTACTGTGGGGGTGGCAAGAGCCTTAGCCAGTAGCCGAAATCCCAGGGGTGACAGATGAAGACCATCTCTGGCAAAGCATTGTGGTCTGTCGATCATGTCATTCCAGGCTGACAGATACTGGATCCCCATTGAATGACACCAGAAACTAAGCCAGTTATTGAAGTCAATCATTTTCTGTTTGTACTTTGTAATGAGGCATCATCCTATGTGAAGGTAAAATTCTGCTTAGAGCTAGAGACTAGTGTTGTGCTAGTTACTTATAAAAGTAATAAGTTAGTATTACTAGTTACTTTTCAGTGAAAGTAATATATTACTATTACTTATAACATTTCTAAAAAAAGTAATATATTACTATTGCTAGTTACTAACTAAAGTAACATGTTACTTTTACATAAGTGTAGTTTATCAATTATAATATTGAGATTTACTCACACAAGTAAGCACATGCATATAAGTATATTATTACAGTTGTATACACAACATTACAATGATGCTAAAAAGCATTTAACAATTGAAAAACTCCAGCAGGTTACTCTTTATATTTGGGTGTCACAGTGGTGTAGTGGTTAGTGCTGTCAACTCACAGTAAGAGGGTCTCTGGTCCAATTCTCGGCTGGGGTGCCTTCTGTGCACAGTCTGTATGTCTTCCCTGTCAGTTGTCTTGTATATTCCAATGAGATGATGAGGCTTTGGTGTTTGTTTAAAGTGTTTATTACACACAAACACATCAGGATGGATCACTGGAACATAAAGCTTAAATGAACTAGTTAACTAGCTGACTGCTACACACATACATGCTTTCACTCTGGCTGCTTACATAAAATGGCACTCTGCTTGCATATGCTCAGTACTTATATGCATGTGCCCAAGAACTGCAGTGGCTTTAAAGGTACAACAAACACACTATGATCTACATCTTTCTTCATTGATAATTTTGTCATGCAAATGAAAAATGACAGTCAGATACACATAAAAATTATATAAACACATGAACAATAACAATCATGTCCAGGTCGCCATGTATGTAGAATTAGGTCTTGAGATACAACCTGACCTCATTATATAATAACCAAACAAACAAAAGCAAGCCAACTGCTAAAGGCAGACCCACGACAAAGAAAATACTAAGGAATCAGAACTTGGCCAACACGGTTACCAAATGAATAAATACAATAAGAAGCCAAACGTATTTATTATTATGATTATTATTATTATTATTATTATTATTATTATTATTTAAAATAATATTATCAAAAAACAGCCAATCATAGTTACCTCCTCACTTTCAAGGCAGGTTTGAGCGGGATGCCACAATTTAGCCCTGGTAATTTATGTGCCTAGACAGTAATTATGACTGACTGTTTTTTGATTATTTTTTTATTTGATTTGCTGACTTTTATCTTTTTATTATATAATTAATGTAGTTTTTGTATATACTTTTGTTTTAGTTTGGTCTGAAGAAGCGGCAACCCCGCGAAAGTGCTAACCTCAATAAATAAGTTTGGCTTTTTATTGTATTTCTTTATTTATTTGGTGACTATGTTGGCTGACCTACGTTCTGATTCCCTCGTTATATAATAATCAGTACTGGGTTTAGCAACAGGGTCAGTTACTGGGGAATGCTCTTCATTAGGAAGTTCAGGGACACTTTCAGGAACAGGAACAGAAGATGAATTGTTCTCTGGAACAGGAACATTCAATAGCATACTCTGAGAATTAGAGTCTAAGTTACAGACAAGATGCTGTAAAACTGACTCAGACACCAGCAATAAATGTTTCTGATTCCACCTAAATTACATTCCTTGTGCCTCAATGCTGTATGATCTTGGTTGCACACATAGATGTTTTGCAAGTTCTACTCAATCAAAACCTTTTGCTCTCTGCATCCTCACTATCTCTCCTTCTTTTAATGGTTTTTGAGGTTTGCTGGTTTTGCCATAATGGAATTTCGGTGACAAATGCTTTTTCACTTGGAATCAACAAATTCTTACTGATTGGTAGAGTAGTTCTGGTTTGTCTCAACATCATTCTCTGAGCAGGTGAACCAAGTAAATTGTCTCAAGGAATGTTTCAGAGATTAAGCAAATTGAGAAAAATATTAGTTTTGTCTCTTTTGGATTTCACATACAACTGTTTTACACTTTGAACTACATGTTCAGCCAAGCCATTAGATTGTGGATATTCAGGACTAGTAACATGAACAAAGTTCCATGTCTCAGCAAATGTTTTGAACTGCTGACTTATAAACTGTACACCATTGTCAGAAACGACTTTGTGTTGACTATCATGGACAGAAAAATGTCTCTTCAATTTCTTTATGACAGTACCAGGGGTTTGGTTAGGAAGAAGGTCAATCTCAAACCAGTTTGAATAAGAGTCTACTAATACCAAATAATGTTGACCATTCCATTCGAAAATATCAGTGGCTACTGTCGACCAAGGTAGTTCAGGAATCTGGTTCAGCTGAAGTGGTTCTTTTTCTTGGTGCGGTTTAGTGCTATTACAAATTGAACAAACTGAGATTTCTTTCTCGATATCGTTTGACATAGAAGGCGAAAATACTAGTCCTCTTGCCCTTCTTTTGGTAGAATCAGTTCCCGAGTGACCTCAGAGCAAGATTTTAATACACTGTTGTTGCAAGGATTTTGGAACTGCTACTTTTGGACCTTTCTTGATTATACCATCTGCCATTAAATCTTGTCTCAATAAGGAAAATACTGCTGCACATCTAGTGATAAACAAGATTGTTTTGCTTGCCATCTGTGACTGATAAAATGGTTCAACTTCTAGGAAAATGGATCGGAAGCTGTTTGATTTCTAAGTCCATCAAGCCATGTGGAAGAAAGATTTCTCACTTCCACAACTTCAAAATCATCTTTTTCATGTCATGCTGGTCATTGGTTTGTCTGGGCAATCTGGATAAAGTATCAGCAAGATAAAAATTTTGCCTTTTGTGTAAACCATATTGAAATTGCACTTTTGCAGTTTTAACATCATGTGTTACAATCTAGCTGGAGCTGTGTGCATTGGTTTTCTCAAAATAGTAACCAGAGGTCGGTGATCAGTTTCAGTCTGGATAGGTCGGCCATAAATATAATCGTTGAACTTCAAACATGCAAACACTATTGCCAAAAGCTCTTTTTTCAATTTGCGCATATTGCATCTCAGTTTGAGTTAGAGTTCAAGATGCATTGGCTACTGGTCTGCCCTCTTGAAGCATTACTGAACCAAAACCATATTTTGAAGCATCACGGGAAAGATTTACAGGTTTATAAACTTGCCCAAATAGTTGATCATGCTAAGAAAACATTCTAAAGATGTGGCATTGTTTGGAGCTGGCATCTCAAGAACTCAAAGTCAAAGTAAACTTTATTGTCATTCAGAAACTACACAAGTGCAAAAATTGAATGAAATTCCCTGTCTCCGGACTCAATGCGCAGACAACATATAGACTATTTTCACAGACATTTACAGATATAACACCTAGCTATTACATCATAGACATGTAGATAGACATACTACTATTGCACATCATTAGAAATATATTTTAACACTTTTCAAAGTGAACACTTACTTGCATGAGACTTTAGTTATTGCACAGGTACTTGGTTAACTGATCCTTGCACAGAAGAGACATTTAAGCATTGTACTGTGAACATTAGAGTTTTGCATTATGGACTATAGAGTGTTGCACTATGGTTAATTTATGAATTTGCAACATGTATTGCACTGAAATAAGAGATATTTTACTGCATTGCTACTGCCATAGATGGCCTATAAGTTACAGTGATGGTGGATATTGCAGAAACTATTAGATGAGACTGCTAACCAGGTTAATGCACAATATGAGACAAGCTTCTACAGTTTCTACTGACCCAGATGACCATCATGGAGTGTAGTAGTTGCTAGAGTTCAGCAGCCTGATGACATTAGGGAAGAATCTCTTCCTGAATCTTGTAGTTCTGCAAGGTATGCTTTGGAAGCACTTTCCAGATGATAGATGCAGGAACAGTCTGTAAGCAGGGTGAGTGCAATCTTTAATTATTCCTCTGGCCCTGCTGAGACATCTGGATAAGTACACATCATTGATAGGTGGTAAGGTGGTGTTGATGATCCTCTCAGCTGTCTTCACCACTCTCTGGAGGGATTTGCACTCAGAGGTAGAGCAGCTTCCATACCATACTGCAGGGTTGTTTGTCAGGATGCTTTCTATAGTACCTCTGTAGAAGGTTGTGAAAACAGTCAATGGGAAATTTCCTCTCCTCAGCCTTCTTAAAAAATGCAATCTCTGGCACTCTTTCTTGACTATGGCATTTGTATTTATGTTCCAAGACAAGTCCTGATTAATGTACAGTCCCAGAAACTTCATGCTTCTAACTCTTTCCACTGTTTCCCCATTGATGGCGAGGGGAGACTGTTCCTTGTGATTCTTCCTGTAGTCCACAATTATCTCTTTTGTCTTGTTCATTTTTAGTGTTACGTTATTTCCACACCAGGTAATCAGTTGTTCCACCTCATCTCTATATGCTGTTTCATCATCATTACTGATGAGGACCACCACCGTTGTGTCATCAGCAAACTTGATGATGTGGTTTGTATTGTACCTGGCTGTAAAATCATGTGTCATGTGTTAACAAACTAGCTAACTGACTGACTGCTACATATATACATGCTTTTAATCCAGCTGCTTACATAAAATGGCACTCTGTTTGCACATGCTCAATACTTTTATGCACGTGCCCATTAACTACAGTGGCTTTAAAGGTACAACACACACACTATGATCTACACACCCTGTGTTAGAGTGGATTTCCTTAGGGTGCTCTGGTTTCCTCCCACATTCCCAAAACATGCTGTAGGTGAATTAGACATTCTAAATGGGCCTTACGTGTGAGTGTGTGCATGCATGTGCCTTCGGAAGAAGGTTGGGCACTGGGCTGGCAACTCGACAATGTAGAACTCCACTACCACTTGTTCTGCAGACTGATGATCCACTGTGGTGATCCCTAAGGGGCACAGTTGAAAGGAGAAGAAGAAAACTAGTCTTTATAGCTAGAGAGTCGCAGATAATAATTAAACCAAACCAGCCAGCAGCACAAGACCTATAAAAACCTATAACATTTGTCTATTTTCAGCAACTAAAAATCAAAACCTGAAAAGAATTTTAAATACAACATAACAAATAATTGTCAAGACAAAAGTTTGCTGATCATAGATCCACCCAAAGAGTCCTACTTGGTGCAGTGGGTTGAGGTGTCAGGTGTTCAACTGATGACTGATGAGTTTGATTCCAACTGATGGTGGCATGAAGAACCAATCCTATTTATTATACGGTAAGATAAGGATATGATCTCTAGCAGGTTGGAATTGTCCCAGTGTTAGGGGATATTTTAGTGGGTGAGAGTCCCACAGTACCAGGGCAGGGCCAGAGTCTGGTCATCATTAGCTTTCACCTCCTTGCAGTGCTACAAAAATGAAGTAAATTTTGTTCCAGACTAATTCTAATGATCTATTTTGAATGCTACATGCTATGAATTGTGCCAACATTATGATGTAATGTTTTATCCAAATTGCCACTTCCAAGTCTTTACCACCTCCTAACATCTGATTTCTATCCATACTATATAGGGACTCCGGATGTTTTCTATCACTCTTTAGGGGGCTATATCACCCACATTGAGAACCACTGATTTAAGCATAAGTGACTCAAAAGTAACTCACATTTAGGTTTCTAGTTACTAAAAAAGTAATATATTACTATTACAAGTTACTATTTTGAAAAAGTAACTAGTTATATTAGTAGTTACTAGAAACCGTAATATATTACAGTGATATATTACATATTGTAATATATTGCTCCATCACTGTTAGAGACATGCCTGACTGAAACACATAATCTGAGAGCTCAGCCATATCTCTCTCTTGATATAGTCCAGAGAGGTATGTTTCAAGTCATTCACATCAACATGGACTATGATGGAGTCATAACAGTACCTGTTGTTGAGAGACTTGAGTACATGTGTGATTTGGTGGATCCTAGCACTTGATAAACAGCTGACCGTGACTGTTTCCTTATCCAGCCAGGCAAGGGGGACATATGTGTGTCTCACGATGGAATCACCTATGACTAATTATGTTTGTTTTTGTGTTTTGCCTTAAGGGCTTGACAGGTGAGACACTGGTGTGTGAGCTATTATGTGTATTGTATTCTGCAGAGGAAGTATTATGTGTAGTGTGTTTGTGTTTGGGAGGTCTCTGGTGCTTAGGTATGTTTCTGGAGAGGACCTCTGCATATGTAGGTATGTGTGATGTGGGTTTGGGTGGAGTAAGAGGTGAGGTGTGCATCTTGACAACCCACTCATTGTAATATGTACTGACTGATGTGAGAGAGAGTATGGATTCAAAGTTCTTAATATTGTTGCTTCTCTCATATGTTGAGTTTGTGTCAACTAGGAGTAGAGGGTTGTCAGTGAACATGAGACAGTTGCTACACTACCTCAGGATGCCCATGTCTACCAAGCTGGCTGGAGAAACTGTGGGAAATTGTCCTTCCATAGTGTTAGGTAAATTTATATGTTCAGGAGAAGAGGTCACACTTAAGAATGGCTAGTGGGTGAGAGGTGTGTTGGTATCTCTGAGACTAGGCTTAGTGTTCCACTTGACAGTAGAGCAGGGCCATGAAAAGCCTCTATAGGACCACAAGCAAAGCGCTAAGGGAAAATTTAACAAGCAAAAAGTTTGCATCTATAACCACCAGTGGTAACCACTCCTACGTGGCAGTGCACAATGGTGCACTACATGCAAATAAGTGCAAAAGCGCACTTAAATAAAACAAGCAATAACCCATTTAACTCAAACTAGCCATAAGGATGGTCTCTGAGCTCTAATCCAATCACACTTGATTAGTTGGGACCCAGACATTACTTTCCTCCCACAAGGATGCAGAAGGGCTTTCACCAACAATGATGGTTTGAATTTGATGTTCAGAAGTTGAAAAACAGACCCAGAAACAGCAAAACTAGTACAGTATACAGTAAAATGTGAAAAACACAGTTCAGACAATTCAATCAGACAGTATAATGCAAATGCAAATTAAAAGTGCAATATAAGAGCAAAAACAGGCACTTATAGTTAGGTGAAAGCAATGGATGCCTCAGATCTTTCATTATATTAGGGAAGAGCTGGTATTAATGTTCAAGTGATACCAAACAGTCTAGATGTATCAAGTCTGAATCTGGTCTACACTATAAAATGCAGAACTACTAAAAATTCAAAGTGCATAAAATCACAGTCATAACAGCAAAAACAATTTAAATAAACCAGCAATTCCCAGCTTAGAAGGGTGTTGGCCACACTCTCCTGCCACAATAATTTTGACCTCAACTTTCCTAATGTATAATAACTGGTTTGGAGCCCAAGTGCTTAAACCAGAACTAAGACACTTTCAGAATAACAGACACAATGAACCTTCAACCAGCAATCCCCAGCTTAGAAGGGTGTAGGCTATCCTCTCCTGCCACAAGATTTTAGACCACAAATCTTTCTGATGAAAAATTACTGATTTGGAACCCAAGTGCTTAAACTGGAACAAAGACCCTAAGAACAACAGGCACAATAAGTTTTGGTTTGGAGCCCAAGTGCTTAAACCAGAACTAAGACGCTTTATTGCTCAATCCCAGGATAAATTACTTCTCTTACATTTTCTCCCCTGACTCTCTCTCTAACTATGACATAACCTTGTTTCTCTCTCACTTCATATTGCAGTTCCTATTTGTATTATATTAAATTACCTTTAAATTCTCTAAGGTGGCTAAACTTTCAGTAAATATTAAATCATTGTCATATAAGTTGCATCTATTTGTAACTGATGTTTTCATATTATGTCTAATCTGGCATAATTGTCTTAAAACTGTAGATGTTTTGTATTATTTTTTTAAGATTGTAAAATTATTGTTCTTAAAACGTTATTGGAATACTTTGGAGCTGGGCCTCCTCTGAAAATGGGCACCTACTCAGTTGGACTTCCCTTGTAATCAAATAAGTCAATAAATAAATGAATAAATGAATTTCCATCCATTTGCCCAAGTGGCATTTGAATAGAGAAAGAGAAGAACTCTGCTTTATGTGGAGGGGAAGACAGTTCTGTAGAAGTGGCATTCTCTGTGATATGTACCTATCCCTCCAATATGTTCTGTTAAACTTCAAAAAGAGGTTGAAGTCCCTTGAGAGAGTGTTCTAAAACCACTGGATTTTTGAATGTGTAATAGGTCTAACAGAACAGGGTCTGCTGAGGCTGTCTATGCAAGGCAGTGGTTCCCTCTCAATAGCCTGTATGATACTGAGAAAAGGTAAAATGCTTTGAGATGGTCTGTGTAGTTTGTACAGTTTAAGCCCTTGACTTTTTTTAGTGAGGAAGCATTGTGGTCATTCCAGCTATGACATATATTTGGGCAGATACATACCAAAGCTGAATAGCACAAATTGTATTTGATGCTATGGCGATCAAACTTGAGAATAATTAAATTATGGATGGAATGGAAGCATGCTTGACTAAATTAGCTTTTCTAGAAACAGCTGTTAATATGCATGCCTCCAAACTGTAGGACTGCCCAGCAGCCATTACATGAAATAGACTATTCTGCAGGTGGTGAAAGAATGCTGCTCCTTTATCTTATGTGGCCAAATGTTGTGCTTTTTCCAGGATTTCTCCCTTGAGACAGTACAAGCCAGGCATTCTTTTGCAGAAATGTATCATCTGTGTTTTGGGAATGAAATCACTTCTGTGATGAGGTATTCAGCCACACTTTTAAGCAAATGTCATAATAAAAATAATCTGTTTCAAAATGCAGATGTAGCTTTAGCATTTCTACACTCTCATCTTACAGCAGAGGAGAGAGCAAAGTTGCAAATGAAGCCCTTAAAATATGCCAGCATTACTGTGCATGTAAGAAAAGCATCTACCCTGAGTCTTGCTGACTGCAATCTGTCCCCAGCTAAACAGTTATTTTCAGAAGCCATTAAATCAGGCAACAATTGTTCTCAATGTACTTCTAACAAAGGTCAATTTCCTAATTCATTGCCAGATGTCTCAGAAGTAAGCAAGCAGTTCACTCTTCATGCCTGCAAACACCAAATCTGGCTTAGATAAAATAATGGATTCAAAGAAGTTGACCTTTAGATCTAGGAAAAGTAAAACTAAATAGAAAGGTGTTTTAGACCTATATATGGGAGCTAGTAGATATCAGTCTTTGTACATGAACTGACTGTTTTGGTGATATTTACCTGTTTCATCTGGCCTATAAAATCTTGTATGGATATATTAACTGCATTAGTGTTTGCTGTGGAACTACCATAGACCAGCAGTGTTCTTCCTCTGGACTGTATCCTTTGAGTTCAGGAAGATTTTTTTGTTTAGTTACCTTTGAAACTATATAGTTCACAGTTTTATTGTTATATTCAGTGAAATGAGATAATAACATTTTGTACATTGGTTGCTTGAATTTAGTTCTTCTTTTGAACATTTTTCCTATATGTTGCAGGTGCTCACTTTGAACTTCCAAGGTCTCTCTTCAACATGGAAATGAAGTTCTATTAAGACATGACAAAGGAGAAAGAAATGTGATATTTTCTTTGGCCAGGAATGTGCGGTAGCCATAAGACATGTGCAAAAGTTAAATTCTTTCTAGGATGGGGCTTTTAAATGCAGTTTAAACTCTAGAGCCAAAGCAGGAGTTTTGCTAGGGGTTGGGGTTAAGTTAGGATAGACTTTGAAGTGAAGTCACTTGGGCAGATATGGAAGATAGGTACTAGGTCTGTTTTCTTCCCCAATGGGTACATGGACCTTAGGATCCTTGCATGGCCCTAATATAGATTATCCTATTTTTTGGTTGATTTATTTGGGATAATCAAAACCCTAAGGCAAGACCTTAATACAATTATTTTAGCAAGGGATTTTAATGTATCTCATAGAGTGAGAAATATATTTGAACTCAAAGGGTTATTTGTGAGACTAAGGAACATCAGGGCTTGATAGACATATGGACAATAATGAGTCCTCAAAGTAATTCCTATACACATGCTTCCTCACAAGGAACATCTGGCAGCCAGATAAACTATTTTTTTATTGTGAGCTGGACTAATGTATTCAGTCAACGAAGGTCAACATAATTCAGGTCCCTATGTCATATTATGAGGCAGTGTCACTGGAACTTTACTCAGACAGCTCCCCAAGAGCAAAGATGAGATCAAGGTTAGATCCTTTAATGTTTTAGGACAGCAATATAGTGAAGCAAATAGAGACATTCATTTCACAATATTTTCTACACTGCCCCCCCTTGTAAATACCTATACTGACTTGGTGGAAATACTTAAAATTTGAACTCTGCAGTATTCATATCTAAGCCAAAGCTACACTTCTTAACTTGATGAGTGGGAGAAGTATAAGAAAACTTCATTTAATGACTTCCAACATTTAATATAATATAAACTCACTCACAATAGTTTACTCACCTCAGGTTTCATGCCCACTGAGTGGCGCAGAGCTACAGCTATCCCACTCCACAAAGGGGGATCCACCTTAGATCCCAGAAACTACCGTCCCATCAGTCTGACGAGCCTTATCTGCAAGGCCATGGAGCGTATTATCATAGAACTTATAAACAAAGTCATTGGCAACCTTCAAACACTGGAGCCCACCCAATTTTGGTTTGTGAAGGGCCAATCTTGTCTCCTGAACCTGATTGACTTCTTTGAATCAGTCTCCAGAACCATGGACAAGGGTAAGGTGGTCCACACAGCCTATCTAGACCTTGCCAAGGCCTTTGACACCATCCCCCACTCTGGAATCATAGATAAACTTGGTAAGCTGGCCATTAATCCCTACGTCACCCAATGGGTTGCTAACTGGCTTATTGATAGAACCCACACTGTAAAAGTAGCTGACTCCAAATCCAGCTCCAGACAAGTGATAAGTGGAGTACCTCAGGGTTCAGTCCTGGGACCGCTCTTGTTTGGCATCTACATCTCTGAAGTACAGGCCAACACTAAGGGACCATGGCTAACAAAGTTCACAGATGACTGCAAACTGGGAGCCATTATTGAATCTCCAAATGATGTGGATACTCTACAAAAGGGCCTTACAGAAACATATGCTTGGTGCCAGAGCCATGGGCTCAAGCTCAATGCCAAGAAATGTATAGTTATCCCCTTTGGGAAAAAACATGTACCCGTGAATTACCATATAGGTGGCAGTACAATAAACACCAAAAGTGTGATAAGAGACTTAGGGACACAGGTGGACAGTGGTCTCACCTTTGATAACCACATCACCACAACATTCAGGAAATCCTTCTATGTGGCACACCTCATCACTAAGGCTTTTTCATCCATAAAAAAGGAGGTCATTGTCCCACTGTACTCATCCCTAATTAGACCCATTATAGAATACAATGCCCCGTTTGGTATGTACCTCTCAAGACATCTGCAACAACTGGAAAGGCCACAGAAATACCTCACTAAAAGAATCACAGGACTAAAGCAGATGCCCTATGCTGACCACCTTAAAAAACTCCAGCTATACTCTGTTGCATATCGTCTACTCAGAGGCGATCTCTGCTTAACATACAAGGCCATGTCAAACCCAGAGCTGTTGGACATGCTACACTTAAAGAAATCCCAATCCCTCAGAGCCACACACTCCAGGGATCTAAACCTTGTCATCACAATAAACAAAACATGCTGGAGGGATAGGTTCCTGACCCAGAGACTCCCCAGACTCTGGAATAAATTGCCTATGCATGTCAAGCAGAGTGCCTCTTTGGCCCTCTTCAAAAGGAACCTTGACAATTGGATGGGAGAAAGGAAATTCACCCTGGGGATCATGTCAGTCACCCTGCTAGACAGGGGTCCAGGGAAGTAAATAGTGTGAGAAGAAATAGCCAGGGAATTGTTATGGCTAGGCTTGTATAGGCCCTAGTGCTGATAGCCTAGTGCCAACCTATGAACCTATGGTAAAATAAAAGAAAAAATTGGGGTCTATATTACATCAGCGAATGCTTAAAAAAGCAAATGGTGATTAATCAACCCTATGTAAGTGAAAGCTTACAATGTCGAACTGTCAGAACAGCGATTTTTTTCCAAGGGAAAAAAAATCGCTGTTCCAACAAAAAAAAAAGAAAAAAGAAAACATTTTAAAATATTACATTAAGTGTGAGGGGGGGTTTGCCCCCACACCCCCGATGTGGAGGGACTGCACCCTCCACACCCCACCTACTTAAATATATCAACTCCAAAACCACACTACAGTGCCGAAAATGGGAAAGTAACAAAGTGGTCAAGCAAATTTTTTCCCAGGGAAAGAATTCGCTTAAAAGCCACTTCGATATTTTGCTTTTTCAGTCTTTTATGTTTGACCATGACACATTCGAAAGAATGCGTCTTTGGTCTTCTAATAGGAACCTGAAAAAATGGAATTGTACCTAGAAAAGACTGCCATCAAAATATGGCAACAGAGAGCAGACCTGGTAAAACACTGGCTCGTTGATTTAAGATGAGGAAAAGAACATCTGTTTTCCCTGGCATTAAGAATTATTTATTCCAGAAACTGATAAGCAATCCCAAAGCCATTAATAATTCTTTCAAATCCTTGTTTAAGGAGCTGTATGCTAATCCTAATACAGTCTTTCTCCTGATTATTTAAATAATATATTTAAAGATGCTAATCCTTCCCAGCTGTTTGATGTACACTTCTGTGAGCACCTATCATGGAACTGGGTTCAATCCAAAGTATGAAGCAAGGAAAGTCTTCATGAATGGATGATGTTAATGTAGAACTTTCTGCAAAGTTAAAACATGGTTTGGTTCCTGGAACAAATTCAGAAGAGGTATCTTCTTTGGTAATTCCCAAAGAATAAACCACTCTTCATTTTCCTTATTAATATAAGTCATTCCTAAACCAAATAAAGATCACACTTTACTGACAAACAATTGATCCATTTCACTTTTAAATGTAGATATTAAAATGTATAGAAAAATGCTGGCTAAAAGGCTTGACAATATTCTTTCCTACTTAAACGCACCTGAGCTGGGTTTTAGTGCAGATCATTTCTACACTCTTCTGCTTTATTTTCAAGGGCTGAAGAATGTACCTGAGACCATTTCTTCTTTGTGTGCGGGCTTTGAAAAGGTCTTTGACTCTATAAAATTGGAAAACCTGTGGATTGTCCTGGTAGCAATGGAATTTCTGGTTGAATTTAACAACATGTGGTAAAAGATCTCTATAACTTTTCGGTGGCCTCTGTAATCATTCATTTTTCTTAACTGCCCTGAATCTCTTGGAATTTCCATTTCTGGGTGCAAAATAATAGGGTACCATGAATTCCTGAGTAACCCCTTAGAATCTGGATTTTGCTTTTTTCTTTTATTTACAAATTTTTACTTGATGCCGACTTCATCATGCACCCTGCAATGTCATCAATGTGTCGGGGCTTGCATGATAACGTCAGCTTCGGACTTGGCCTGGAAGAGTTAACTTAAAAAAAAACATTTATGCCTGCAGGAGGCAGCCAATCAATGAGGACATTGCGTTGTTGCATTGAATCGATGTTTTGCATGTCTGAAACATCATCATGTCACATGGAACAGTGGAGCAATACAGTAATGGTCCTTCTGGAATCTTATAAGCTGGATGGAAATATTAGGAGATGAAGTGGAAAAAGTGAAATCTAGAAGAAATAGCAACCAGCAGCAGGTAGCATGGACACAGTAGGAGCTAGCAAACATCTGAGAGACTGATTGCACACTACATTCGCACTCCTGCCCAGCACCGACATGTGTCTGTCAGACATTAGCTGTGCATTGATTGCAGCCTCACAGGATAAGAAAATTTAAATGGCTTCTCCTCAATGAGGTAAGAGAGTAACAAGCAGGTAGAATACATCTGTGAAACTGTAGAGTCAATATTGCATGTAAGAGCATGTTTGCAATAGTACAGGCAACCCTTTCTTCTAACTTTCAGTAGAATGCTTTGTGACAGTGTAATGCTGATATGTACAGGCAGCTGTGAAACATTTCATCAGGAGTGTGGACAGTAGTCTTGAAAGAGGAATTTTGTACTTTGTATGCAAGAGCTGTCTCCGTCCATTAGTAGTATAGGGGCAGTCCTCAGGTAAATTCTATTTACCCAGACACAGATCCTAGTCAAGCTTGAATATAGACAGGGATGAATTTTGTTTAATGTGAATAGGATTAAATTATCTTACAATACCTTCCTTGTGGTCTCCTTACCATATCTCTTGACCTCTTAAAGCAAGAAATCTGGACAAATGCATTAATAAAATTGGGACAAAGGCCCAAAATGTGGATAATTGTTAAATATTGCTCTTACGCACTTAGAAAGTTGATAGAATAACAGGTTTTGCATTAGCATGAATTTTCTGAAGGGTATGAAGTCTGAAACTCAAATGCCTGTCATTATATTCCAACTTGAGACTTCAATGATTTGCACTAATTTGCCTGAAAACCACAATTTTATGAAAAAAGGACCGAAAAATGAGACAAAAATCTGGGCATTCTTCAAAAATCTGTAGAGTTGAGAGGTATGCTCCTTACGTACCTTTAACTAAAACTTCCACTGCAAGAAAAGGTGAGAGAAAGCTGTTTTAGTCCTTCCTGCCCTTGTCACTACAAGTCCTAAGCCATAATGCCTGAAAACTAATCTAATGGAGAAGAGTGTGACAAAGCAAGATTGCTAACTAGTGCTTCAGAAACAATTGCAATTTAACAATGTCCTGCAGATAAATGAAAGGGAGCTCATTTTAGTGGACATAAACAACCTCTGTTGGTCACGTATTTACAATTGGTGGGGTGCAGACTGTATGCATTTTAAAAGGCAAACTTCTGTTGGATTATTTCATAAGAATTACAAACGATGACCTTGCTTAGTCATGCTGTTCATAATTTTTACAAAATTCTGCAGCAGTTAAAGAAATTGGTTTCCTTTTAAAATTCACACAGTGCACACCCCACCAATTACTGTAAATACGTGACCGACCCACAGCAGCAATAACTGTATTTTATTTTTGCCTAGAGTTGGAAAACAACAGTTTGTGCAGCAGCATGAATAAGTCTGCCTGCAGTGTTTACTGCAAGGGAAGGAAGTACTGTGTAAGCTGTGAGATGTACCATATTTAATCTAACTGTGAAATGAAATGTTTATTTAAAATGTGTTAGCTGGGCATAGCTCTCAGCTGTCCAAATTTTTGCCTCATATTTTTGGTTTGTTCCTCATAAAATTTGTGGAGTTTTTTTGGCAAATCGCTGAAGAATGAAGTCAATAAATAATGACAAACATTTCAGACATATCCTTCAGAAAGAGCATACTGAGACAAAAAACATCATTCTCATGAATTTCTAAGTTTGCAAAAGCTATATTTAAAATGTGTCTTTTTGCCCACACCCCCCACACACACATACATACACATACTCACACAGACAAGAGCGTACATTATTTTAAGTTTTGTTCATATTTATTAGGCTAGGAGTTGAGGTATGTGCACCATCTTTGTCACATGCTGTCACATTGCCTGACAGCCCTGATCATGTTCAGAAATATTCCTTGGGCTCAGCCAGTGAGACTTCACTTCAGGGTGCCCCTGTAAAGTTTAATACTTCAATGCTGTCATTCTGTGGGATGGATCCAGCCCTGACATGGCTAGACAGCACAATCCCTGTGGTCCCTGAGTATCATCCCAACTCTGTCAATGGAGAATTTGATTCCTCACATCTAACAATCTTCCAGAGAATGGTGTCTCTTTTTTTACTTGAGAGTATGGTTGCAATTACTGTTGTTTATTTTATTTCCTGTCTCCCTATACAAACAAATATGACTTTTTGATAAGTACTACATTACTTTTTGTTTCATTTTAACTGAACCAAGACATTTGGAGGGACTTTAATTCAAAATGTAGTCTATTGCTACATACAGTCTATGTTCTTTGTTTTTTATGAATGTAATAACTAAACTATAATGATAATTAACAGCATTTCAGCAGGCAGAGCAAGTGTATGCATGTCTGTCTGTGGTTTGAGGGAATCACCGACCATATGATATTATTTGTTCTTGTTTCTCCTGTTGAATATGCTTGAATTCTTGTTCAGTCAGCATGCACCCGAGATACATTTTTAGAAATGTTGCATACAATCAGTTTTTGAGAGCCTCTAGATTGAATGTGAAAGGAAAAGACTTTGGAGAACTGGCTGCAATGGTGGGTGTCGAATTATTGGAAAGAGGTTATGATAAATGTATAGTGAACAGAAATATGTATGAAGTGCAGAAGCTCAGAGATACCAGAGCCAAACCATACTTCTATGAGAAAGAGGAGGGTGGTTCATTGCAACAGGATAAGGACCCTGAACACTAGTAAATTGAGAATGTGTTTTAGTTACTCAAGGAACATAAGACAATATATCAATTTAATTAATAGGCACTGGAACATTTTAACCAATGATAGACAAGTAGGTAGATATCTGGAGAGGACACCCCTGTTCACATTTAAAAATAAAAAGTCTTTGAAGAGGCATCTTTGCCACACGAGAGATGTTACTTCAGTAGTAGGTCGGGAAGGAACCAAACCCTGTGGGAGATGTAAGATGTGTGTACATTTAACAGAAGAAACAAACAAAATTTAAGCATCCTGACACAGGGGAAGTGTTTGAGTGTGGGACCACTGCCTCATGCAACACTGTACACATTTATTTGGCTGTCTGTCAGTTTTGCCACAAATTTTATGTGGGCATGACGGACAGACAGCTGAAAGATAGAATTAGAGAGCATGCTTATCATATTAGGAAGAAAAATGTTTTTAACGCTTTGGCGAAGCATGTCTATGAGACCAATATTAGACACTATTTTAAATTCCTAGTTATAGGAAAATGCTTTAAAAATCCAAGAGGAGGGGATATAAGGGGATAAACTGAGAGTTTGGAGGCAGAATGGATAGTTAGGTTAAGGGCAAATGTGGGGCATGGCCTTAATGATTATATACCTATGAGACCCATTTTAAAAAATAGACCATTGTGCAGGTAGAAAGTTATTTTATATATATTTTTATATGTCTTATGTTTTTTATATATACATTTTTCTATATATAGTTGTTATATATGTATTTTTTATATATGTATTTTTATACATGTATTTTTAATATGTATGAACACTGTGAGTGCTTTCAATTTTAAAGGGATTTATATGCTATATGAAATGTATACCTTTAAATATATAATGGAGAGTCAGATGACCATGATTAAAGGGTATAAGAGGGGTGGTTTGATTGAACAGGACATACACTTGAAGAAGCATTTTTGTGAAAGCGCTTGTGTTTGTTTCGATTGATTAAAGTAGTTGAAGAACCTGGAGCCTTGCCTGTGCTTGTTTTATGGTTTTGGATATATAATTTGTTTTTGTTTTTCCTGTTGAATATGCTTGAATTCTTGTTCATTCAGCATAACTGGTGCACATTTTCTTTTGGATTCTAACATGTTATCCTGATATGTTATGTCACGTCATCAGACAGTCAATTGTTTCTTCTGTTTTTGTTTTTTCCAAGGTAGGGTAACAGCAATTTCTAATGCCTGTATCAGAAAATGAATGGAGTCCATTGTTGTGATTTGAGGAGTAAGTTTTCTCTTAGTCAACCAGGCCAGAACACTGATTCTCCTGAACCTCTTTTAGGCTCAACCTGAGAGAATTGCATAAAAGAATATAAACCATTAGCAATCAGTGATGAAAATGTGTGTAAAGAAGTGCAGAAAGATTGGGATGCATCATGACATACACAATAATATTTAAACCTGACAAACTTCATCAGTTACGTTTAACATGTTTGCATAGAAGTATAGTGTAAGCATTCAATAGTGAGAATATATGCATGGAATAAAGCAATTTATGGTATTTATAATTACTTTTCTGGTTATATTTTGTGTTTACTATTTTGTCTGTTCTTCAATTTGTTTTTGAATGTTGGTATCCCACAATTCCATTTGAGTGAGTGGGGTTACATAATTATGTATGCAAATGTTTTGTTAATCAGTATCCAGAATTTTGGCCAGTTGTACCTACTTTACATGGGCCTTTGTCCAGATTTTTGATGTTTCCAGGTTGAGAGCTATGATAATCATTAATAATGTGTTATCTGACCCCTCTTCCATGCACTTTTTCTTCTGGCTATTGAACCATTAAACGGGATTTTAAACAACTGTCCATTATTAGCTGGCCGGTCTTTATATGGTATAGAGGCCAAAACCCTTATATTTGCTGAGGAGATGACTATATGATCCTCACCAGTAATCTAATTCAAAACTTACCTACTCTGTGAACATTATTGAATTTTCAGGGAGGTATCAGGGTTGCAAGCTAACATGACTAAGACTGAACTATTTTCATTGAGGCCTGATGACAAGGACTTTTCCGTTACAGATACTCCTCTCTCTTTTCAATGGATCAGATCTTACCCTAATGTTTGCACCTTAAACATCACTTGGAAATTTTACAAATTCTGAAGCTTAACCTCCAGGATATACGGGATAATATATATATATATATATATATATATATATATATATATATATATGTAAATATATGGATTCACTTTATATCCTCGAAATACTGAAATGTCAAAAGTCAGTATTTCGAAGCTATAAAGTCAAATCTTTAAAGCATAAAAAACTCAGAAGCGTGAAATTCAAAATCTCGTACACTGGAGATTTTGAAATTCATGCTACTACTGCACACACACACACACACACACACACACACACACACACACACACACACACACACACACACCATCCTCCCCACACACAAACACAAGATCTCTACTACATAAAAGAAAGGGTGCAAGCCCCCTGCACCCTCCATGTGTGAGGCAGCACCCCTCAGAAACCCCGTACTTATATATTCTAACTCCAAGGTCGCACTACACGCAAACAAACACACTGCACCACCACACAAGCTACATTCTGCTCGCACACACACATCACAGCAACAAAACACACTAACACACACCACAGCCCCTACCCAAAACCCTTAACACACCCTTAACACACATTTACCTGAATCTGTAACCACAGCAGAACATCAAAAGCATGAAATTCAAAATCTCCGGTATTCGAGGTTTTGAATTTCACACTTCTGGGCTTTTGCTCTTTTCAAGATTCCATTTTATGGATCAAAATACTGAATTTCGACATTTCAGTATTTCGAGCTTCTAAAGTGAATCCATATATATATATATATATATATATATATATATATATATATATATATATATATATATATATATATACACACACACACACACACACACACACACACACGCACACACAAATAGACACACAAATATATATATATATATATATATATATATATATATATATATATATATATATATATATATATATATATATATATCTATAGTAGAAATTATACCTTTCTGTAATTGGATGTATCTCTGTAGTTATTTATTTTTTTATTTCTGCCCTGCTGTGTTATATTTTCAGTGCACATCCCTAATCCCACTTTCCCATCCCTTACTTATGAAGTCTGAGACACTTCTAGATGAGTACATTTGGGAAAGAAAAAAGAAAAGGTGAAACAGGCAGTGAATGTAGTGTAAGCCTTTTACACAGGTTTTTGTATGCCTGAGTGAGAAAATTATTTTTAGTCTTCCAGCTTGTTCCCTTTTTTCTCAATCTTTCATGATGTCTCTCAAAGGAAAGTTATGTGTGACATCCCTATAGGACCTCAGTTGACACCTCACATCACACCCTAATTACCTTACTTGTTGGCTGTCCCGATATCATATGCACGTGCCCCTTAAAGCAGTCTCTAAGATCATTGGCTGATCAGGAATATGAGTGTTGGCTAAACATTTGTGAGGGAACCCACATTTCCTTTCCGATGGGACTCCTATTAATCACAAGGACAGGAATGAGTTGGGCATTGAGTGACTCTTTGCTGTCACAACTAAGACAGATGAAAGGAGAACACTTCATAATTTTCATGACCTATACTCCCATGTGGAACCTTCCATAGTCTTCTTTTTGGAAGTTTGTAAAACTCCACTATGTTTAATAGATCCCTCTTTGTGGAATATTTTATGCTGATCCCTAATCTTTTTGCACTGGCACTGAGAAGACATCCTATAAGCTAGATAGGAGCACTACTATGAAACTTTCTACCTTCTATCAAATGCTTATTTCTCCATATAAATCAATAATACTTTCCTCATTGAAATATTGGCTTAGTGTTATCAGTACCCAACACCTGAATGCTAATATGAATTCTGTACTAGTGGATGTGAGGTTTCAGAGGTGGACCTTTTATGTGTTTAAAAATATGGTGTTTTTATTACATGATGGTTACTGGATCAGAAATAAAAATAATGATAATGCATCTGCAGGAAATGAAATTTGTCCAGGATATGGATCCACCTTTTCCAGTACACTTCAGTAAATGTGTGACTGCCCCAGAATTTTGGTCTTCTGAAAATAGAGTGGTGATATGGCTTTATGTAATCCCAGGGCTTGTCATACCATGTTATATGTTAGCTCGTTTGGGAGGATGACATACTAACCAGTATAAGCAGACTCCCATATGTAACAAGTGGATATTACAAATATTGGTAGTTGTAATGGCTTATCTTACTTCTGAATGGTAAACCCTCACTTGCCTCTCATAGGTTCATAGGAGTGTACTAGGCTAACGACCACTAGGGTTCATATAAGCCTAGTTATGCAACCTAAATGTGACCAAATGTGGAAAAACTTAAACTATCAATAATTGTAAGTAGACCTGCCAATAGACATATTTGGTAAACTATCAATAACAAGTGGACTGCCTTCATACAAGTTTAAAAAATCCAACTAGCTGTGTAGCCTCCTAGTTAACTCACATATCCCTATATAATGTTATGCGGACTCTCCTTTCTATATTCATGCATTCCTAGTCAACTTATATCTATGGTGAAGAAAAATACAACATGCAGGCATTAATATAATTTATAGGTCCTCTTTTACTTGTTTTGCATGTTGTTTATCCTTTCTTTTGTCATATTTATCAGTTGTTGTCCAAAATAGGTATGGTAACATTACTTTCTGACTGAGGCACTGCCATGCTTATTAACTCACTGTTCTGGTTTGTGATGAAGTACTAAAGCTGTTCCAAAAAAAAAAAAAGAAAAGAAAGATCTTTAAATGTAGGGGTCTGTTTGCATTGGAGTGTTATCAGCATGATAGCTACAAAGGAAGTCATGCTTGCTGAAGGACACAGTTATATATTTCTTGGCATTTTTTCAGCCCATAGTTTTAGCACCAACTATTTCTTTCAGGCAGGTTCTCTTGTAAGATTCTTGATGTCCTCTGGAGAGTTTATGATGCAGAAAGTTTTCATTGATCTGCAATTTAGCTATCCACAATCCTTTAATATTAGCTTTTACCTCTAATAAGTAAATGCCAAAGAGAATTGGCCCAAGGACTGAACACTGGAACACTCCACTAGTGACAGGTCTTTTGGAAGAGATACAGCCACCTGCCCTAACTTCTATACTCACTTGTTGAGCCAGTTTGTTAT